>NW_016911884.1:110054-117299 GCF_001483705.2 Eufriesea mexicana | reverse complement strand
GGAGTGGATAGCTTTGATTTTTGTGCTATATACTGATATTCGTTGTATTTCCGCCCTCCACTTTCATGTCATTTTTTCAGCATGGCCCTCTGAACTGCATCAATAGAGGTCTTGGCACGTTAAGCTGCGATATGCTACGTTTGACTGGTTTAGATTAGGCCATGTTTAGCTAGAGTGCCTTTGACTTTTGTGCTATACAATGCAACGCGGCGTGCTATTGTGGTCTACCGTGCTCTAGTATGTTCTGCTTGGATCTGTGAAGGACAGTAATAGTGGTCTCGGACGGTTAGCTTGAGATACGCTACGTTTGTTTATGCTACGTTAGCTACGGTTCGGTCCGGATAGCTTCGACTTATCTGCTGTGCATGGCGATTCTATGGATTTCCGCGCTCTACTCAAATCTATTATGCTCTGCTTTGGTCCTTTGAGGCCAGAAATTGTGGTTGCGTCACGGTGGGTTGATTTAGTTTACGTTCGGTTGCGCTACTATTGGTTAGGTTAGGTGGGGCCAGCTTTGACTTTTGCGGTATATACTGCTGTTCTGCGGCTTTCTGCCCTCTGTTTTGCCGTAGTATTCTCTGCTTGTCACTGGAGTTGCCAAAAATTGTGGCCTGTGCTCGGTAAGTTTTGTTATTCTACGTTTGGTTATGTTAGGTCTCATCACGTTAGGTTGTGATATATTCGACTTTTGTGCCACACGCTGTTATTCGGTAGCTATATGCGATCTACCGTGCACTAGTATGTTCCGCTTGTTCAAGGACTTCCAGCAATAGTGGTCTCGGCACGTTAGGTTAAGTTGGGGTACTTTTGATTATATTACGTTTGAAGAGGTTAGGAGAGGATAGCATGAGCTCTTGCACTATACACAGCTACTCGGTGGGTTTCTACTCCATACATTGCTCCAAAATTCTATGCTGGTCACTGGGCGGGGGGCAGCAATAGCGTCCGTGGCACGAAAGTTTTACTTTGGTTACGTTTGGTCAGGTTAGGTTAGGCTAGTGTAGTGGAGGGTAGCTTCGACTTTTGTGCTGTACACGGCTTATCGGTGGCCTTCTATGCTCTACTGTGTTCTAATACGCTCTGCTTTGCTCTGAGGAGACCAGAAACTGTGGCCGTGACGCGTCAGGTTGAATTATGTTGTGTTCTGCTATGTTAGGTTCGTTTGGCTTAGGTTTCAATACCTTTGACTTCTGTCCTGTACACCGGTATGTGGTCGACTTTTGCGCCACACTGTACTCTAGTATATTCTGCTTCGCTCTGGGAATCCCAGTGAAAGTGGTCTCGGGACGTTAGGCTGAGATATGTTACGTTTGGCTTTATTACGTTTGGCAAGGCTAGGAGAGGATAGCTTTGACTTTTGTACCATATACTGCTATTCGTTGTATTTCTGGTACATGCTGTCCTCTAATATGCTTTGCTTGCCACCGGGGAGGACAGGTGAGGTTAGGACACGTTAGGCTTGTGTATCTTCGACTTCTGCGCTTTACACTGCAATGCCGCGTATTTCTGCAGTAAACTGCGCTCAAGTATATTCTGCCTTGTTCTGAAAATGTCTGCAATAGTGTTGTAGGTCGGTTAGGTGGAGTTAGTTACATTAGGCTGTGTTACGTTTGGTTAGGTTAGGATAGGATAACCTTGACCTTGGTGCTACACACTACTGTTCGGTGGACTTCTGCGCTCTTCATTGCTCTACTATACTCTGCTCAACTCTTGGGAAGCCAGCAATGGTGGTTGTGGCAGGATATGCTTTGCTATGCTGCGTTTGGTGATGTTACGATTGGTTAAGTGAGGAAGGGATAGCTTTGACTTTTGTGCTATACACTGCGATAAGGACGTTTTCTGCGCTCTACAGAGCTCTAATGAGTTCTGCTTGGTCCTGGGGGTGACAGCAATGTTGGCCTAGGCAAGTTAGGTTGAGATATATTACGTTCGGCTCGGCTAGGTTTGGTAAGGTTCGGCCAGGATAGATTTGACTTTTGTGGAATTCACTGCTGTTCGGTAGATAACTGAGTGCTGCATTGCTCTACTAGCCTCTGCTTGTCTCTGGGGAGGCCATCAATAGTGGGCGTTGCAAGCTTTGTTTTGTTAGGTTACGTTTGGTTTGGATAGGGTAGGTTAAGTTTGGTCAGGTTAGGTTATGTTAGGCTAGACTAGGTTACGTTCTGTTAGGTTTTGACATTCTTGACGTACGCTGCTGTTCTGCCGATTTCTGCGCTCCACAGTGCTCTAGTATATTCTGCATGGCTATGGTTTGCCAGCAGTGGTGCTCTCGGCACGATAGGTCGAGTTAGTTTGCGTTTGGCTTGGCAGTGTTGGCTTAAGTTTGGTTATTGTAGCTTTGACTTTTGTGCTATACACTGCTTCTCGGTCGATATATGCCTGTGTATTGCTCTGCTATCCTCTTCTCAACTACCGGGAGGCCAGCGATAGCAGACGCCGCACGGTATGTGGAGTTAGAATACATTCGGTTAGGTTAGGTTACGTTGCGTTAGACAAGGGTAGCTTCGACTTTCGCGTTATAAACTGTTATTAGGTGGACTCCAGCGCTCTCCCGTGCTCTACCATACTATGCTGGTGTCTGGGAAGGCCAGCAATAGTAGTCGCGGCACGTTACTGTGAGATACGTTACGTTTGGTTATTTTACGCTCTGCTTGGTTAGGACAGGTTATCGTTGACTTCTGTGCTATACACTGCAATTCGGTGGGAATCTGCACTTTACTGTGCACTAATACGTTCTTCTATGATCTAGGTAGGTCAGCAGTAGTGGCATAGGTACGCTAGGTTGTGTTTGGTTACGTTTGCTTAAGTTTGCTTAGGTTAGGTTTTGATAGGATGGCTTTGACATTTGCGCTGTACATTGCTATTCGCTGAATCTCAGCGTTCTACTGTACTTTAATATGTTCAAATTGGTTGTGGAGCTGCCAGTAATAGTGGCCTCGGCTCGCTAGGTTGAGTGCGGTTACTCTTGACTTGGCTAGGTTTCGCTATGTTTGTGTAGGGTAGTTATGGCTTTTGCGCTATACACTTTGTTTTTTCTGCTATACGCTGCTGTTCAGCCGTTATCTGTGCTCTGCATTGCTCTACCAGCATCTGCATGTCCCCGGAACGTCAGAAATAGCGGTGGTGGAACGTTTGTTTGAGCTAGGTTACGCTAGGTTACGTTAAGTAAGGCTGAGTTTGGTTACGATGGCTTCGACTTCCTTGCTATACGCTGCTATTCGATGTGTCCCTGCTATCTGCTGTGCTCTAGCACATTCTGCTTGGATATGGGGAGGCCAGCAGCATTGGTCTCGGCACGATAGTCCGAGTTGGGTTGCGTTTGTTTATGTTACCTTTAGTTAGGTTGGGGAGGATAACTTTGACTTTTGTGTTGTACACAGGGATTCGGCGGATTTCTGCGCTCTACTGTGATCTAATGCTCCCTGCTTTGACCTCGGAATGCCAGATATAGCATCGACATCTGAGATATGCACTGCTATTCGCCGGATTCCTACGATCTACATGGTTCCATTATACTCTGCATGACTTTGTGGCGGCCAACGGTAGCGGCCGCTTCAGGTTAGGTTGAGTTAGGTTGCGTCTGCGTATATTACAATTGGTTTGGCTAGGAGAGGATAGCTTTGTCTTTTGCGCTATTCACTGTTTTCCAGGGGAATTCTACGCTACACTGTGACCTGATATAGTCATCTTGGCTCTGGGAAAGACAGGAACTGTGGCCTTGGCATGCTATGTTGTATTATGCTGCGCTTGGTTTGGCTGGGTTATGTCAGGTTTGGTTAGGTTGTTTCTGGCCTTGTGCCATACACAGTACTGCGGTGGACTTCCGCGCTTCACTGCGCTCTAGCATCTTATTCTTTGCCCTGCGGATGCCAGTAATAATGGTCAAGGCACTTTAGGCAGAGATAGGCTACGTTTGGTTGCGGTAGGTGGGCCTTGATTAGGTATGAGTAGCTTCGACTTCCCCGCTATACGCTGAGATCGTATGGATTTCTGAGCTCCACTCCCTCCGTTATGCTCTGCTCGTCTCTGTGGAGGACAGCGATACTGGTCGCGGCACTTTAGTCCGGGTTAGGTTACGTTCGGTTTGGTTAGGCCATTTTGGCTTAGGTTAGGATAGTTTTGACCTTTGCTCTATACACAGTAATGCGGTCCACTTCAACGATCTACTGTGCTCTGGTATATTCTGGTTGGCTCTGCGGAGGCCAGCAATAGTGGTTTCGGCACGATAAGTTAGGTTACGATTGGTTATGTTAGGACAGGATGGATCTGAATTTTGTGTTATGCATTGCTCTTCGGAGGATTTCTGCCCTCTACTGCGGTCTAATATTGTCTGCTTGCCGCTGGGGAGGAGAGCAATAGCTGTCTCGGCACGTTAGGTGGAGTTAGGTTACGTTTGGGTAGGTTAGGCTAGCCTGGGTTGGGTTAGGATTGCTTTGACTCTTATACTATACATTGCAATCACTTGTACTTCTGTGCTCTACTCACCTCTAACATGTTCAGCTTGGCCATGTGAATGCCAGCAATAGTGGACTCGTCTCGTTAGGTTTAGTTAGTCTAAGTCTTGCTATGTTAGGTTAGTTGAGGTTGTGCCATTGTATCTTTGACTTTTGTGCTTCTCATTGCTATTCGGTGTCTTTCTGCGCCCTACTGTGCTCTAGTATGTTCTGCTTGTCTTTGAGGAGGCCAGTAACTGTGGTCTCGGCACGTTAGGTTGAGTTAGGCTACGTTTGGTTAGGTTACGCTTGTTTGGGTTATGTTCGTGTAACTCTGACTTTTGTGGCATTCACTTTTATTCGGTGGATATGTGCTCCCTACTGTGCTCTACTATACTCTATTCGACTCTGGGGCGGCCAGCAATAGTGGTCGCGGTACGTTAGGCTTAGTTATGTCACGCTTGGCAATGTTAAGTTTGGTTAGGTTAGGATAGGATTGCTTTGACTTTTCCGCTATACGCAGCGATATTATTCACCGCTCGTCTCTGTGGAGTCCAGTGATAGTGGTCCCGGCACGTTAGGTTGAGATAGTTTATGTTTTGTTAGGTAATGCTCGTCTGGATAGGCTTGTGCAGCTTTGACTTTCTCGGCATAGGCTGTTATTCGGCGTATTTCTGCGCTCTACTGCGCTCTACTATACTCTGCTCGGCTCCGAAGTTGCATGCAGTAGTGCTCGTGACACGGTAGGTTGAGTTAGGATTCGTTCGGTAAGGCTGGGTTAGCCAATGTTTGTTAATGGAGGCTTCGACTTTTCACTAAACACAGCTCGTAGTCGGTTTCCTGTGCTCCATCGTGCCCTAATAATCTCTGCTTTGCTCTGGGGAGGCCAGCGATGGTGGTTTCGGCACGATAGATTGAGTTAGGTTACGTTCGGTCGCATTACGATTGGTTATGTTATGAGGGGCTGGCTATGACTTTTGGGCTATACACAGATATTCGGCAGATTCTTGAACTCTACTGTGCTCTAATATATTGAGGTTGGCTGTGGGTGTGCCAGAAATAGTGGCATTGTCATGTTACGTTGGGTTCGGTTAGGTTAGTTTGTATCTGATTAGGTTAGTATGTCTTTGACATTTGTGCTTTACATGGCAGTGCAGCGGATTTCTGCGCTCTACTGTGCTTTAGTGTGTTCTGCTTGGCTCTGGGGAGGTCAGCAATAGTGGTCTAGGCACGTTAGGTTGAGTTGTGTTACGTTTGGTTATGTTAGGTTGGGTTAGCTATGAATTTTGTGTTACACACTGATACTCGGAGGATTTCTGCGCGATACAGTGAGCAAGCATGCTCTGCCTTGCCCTGGGGTGGCCAGAGATTGCGCCGCGGCGTGCTTGGTTCAGTTGGGTTACGTTCGGTTATGTTAGGTTTTACCGGCTTTGGTTAAAGTATCGTTCACTTCTGTGCTGTACACGGGAATGCGGTGGACTTCTGCGCTCTACTGTGCTCTAGTATGTTCTGCTTGGTTCAGTGGAAGCCAGTAATAGTGGGCACTGCACGTTAGGTTCAGTTTGGTTACGTTTGGTTACGTTACGATTTATTAGGTTAGGAGGGGCTAGCTTTGACCTTTCCGCTATACACTGCTATACGGCGGATTTCTGCTCTTTACCGTGATGTAATCTTTTCAGCTTGTCTCTGTGTGCGCCAGCATTGGTGGCATCCGCAGGTTACATTGGGTTACGCTTCGTTCGGTTAGGATAGGTTAGGGCATGTTAGACGTGGACGCATTTGACTTTTGTGCTTTACACTGCAATGCGCCTGGTTGCTGCGCCTTCTGTGCTCTAGTATGTTCTGGTTGAGTCTGTGGAGGTCAGAAATAGCGGTCTAGGCACATTCAGTTGTGTTGTTTCCAGTTTCGTTATGTCATGTTTGGTTAGGTTAAGCTAGGATAGCTTTGAGTTATGTGCTATAAACTGCTGTTCGGAGGGTTCCTGCACTCTACAGTGTTCTAACGTTATCTGCTTGTCTCTGGGATGGCCGGCAAAAACGGTCTCGGCACGTTAGTTCGTGTTAAGTAACGTTTGGTTAGGTTAGGTTAGTTTGCGTCTATTTACGAGAGCTTCAACTTTTCTGCCATACAGTGGCATTATATGGGCTCCTGCGCTTTGCTCTCCTCTAATATATTCTGCTTGGCGAGTGGGAGGACAACAAAAGTGGTCTACGCGCATCAGGTTGGATTTGGTTGCGTTTATTTATGTTACGTTTGGTTATGTTAGGTGGGATAACTTTGACTCTTGTGCCTTGCGCTGCTATTCGGTGGATTCCTGCGCTCTAGCTTCCTCTAACGTACTCTACTCCGCACTGAGGTAGCCAGCAACAGTGGTCGTGACACGATAGGCTGAATTAGGTTACGTCAGGTTAGGCTGGGTTGGGCTAGGTTTGGTTATGATGGCTTTGACTTTTGCACTAAACACAGGTAACGGTCGGATTCCCGTTCCCTACTGTGCCCTCACAATCCCTACTTTTCTCTGGGGAGGCCAGCGATAGAGATCTCGGCACGTTAGGCTGGGAAAGGTTGCGTTTGGCCATGTTAAGGTGAGTTAGGTTATGATATGATAGCTTTGACTTTTGTGCTGCGCACTCTAATTGCAGGGACCTCTGCGCTCTTATGCGCGCTGTCGCAATTTGCTTGTCTCTGTGGACGCCTGGAGTAATGCTCTCGGCACGTTACGTTGAGCTATGCTACGTTTGGCTGGGATACGTTTGGTTGGGTTTGGATAAGAGAGCTTCGACTTCTGCGTTACAAACTGCTATTCGGCGA
>NW_016911884.1:100572-107538 GCF_001483705.2 Eufriesea mexicana | reverse complement strand
CTATGCTAGGTTAGGGCAGGATGTCTACGACCTTTGTGCTATACACTGCTATCTGTTGGCTTTCGGCGCTCTACTTTGCTCTAGTATATTCTGCTCGGCTTAGGGGAGGCCTGCAAGTGGGGTCTCGGTGCGTTAGGTTATTTTAGATTACTTTTAGTTATATTAGGTGAGAATATGTTAGGACAGGATTGCTTTGACTTTAGTGTCGTACACTACTATTCGGTGGGTTTTTGCTCCCTGTACTTCTGTTCCATACTCTGCTTGACTCTGTGGAGCCCAGTAATTGTTTTCACGGTATGTTAGATTGAGTTAGGTTACGTTTGGTTATGTTACCATTGATTAGGTTAGGAGTGGACACCAATGACTTTTGTGCTACAGACTGCTTTTCGGCGGGTTTCCGCGATCTGCGTTCATCTAGTATTCTTTACTTCGCACTGTGTGGGTCAGCAATATTGTTGTAGGACCGTCAGGTGGAGTTAGGTTACGTCTGTATATGTCATGTTTGTTTGGGTCCGTTTAGGATGGTTGTGACTTTTCCACTGTACCCTGCGATTCCGTGGATTTCGACACTACCCTCTCCTGTAATATGTTCTGCTTGGCTCTGGGGATGCCGGCAATAGCATTCGCGGCACGTTAGATTGAGTTAGGTTACGATCGGTTATGTTATGATTGGCTACATTAGGGGAGGATAGCTTCGACTCTTCTGATAAACACTGCAATTTGGTTGGTTTCTTCGCTCTACTCTGCCCTAGTATGTTCAGCTTGGTTTTGAGGGTGCCTGCAATTGAGGCATTGGCATGTTGGTTTGAGTTAGGTAACGTTTGGGTACGTGTCGGTTGGTTAGGTTAGCAGGGCATTGCTACTGCCTTTGTGTTATACGCTGTTACTAGGTGGACTTCTGCATTCTACTGTGCTCTATCTCACACTGCTTCTCTCTGTGTGCGCCAGGAGTTGTGGTCGCCGCACGCTAGGTTGATTTATGCCACGTTTGGTTAGGTTACGTTAGTCTGGGATAGGTCTGCATAGCTTTGACTTTCATGGTACGCACTGATATTGCGTGGATTTCTGAGCTCTACTGAGCTCTGGTGTGTTCTGCTTGGCACTGTGGTTGCCAGGAATAATGGTGTCGTCTCGTTGGGTTAGATAGTCTTCGTTTCGTTAGCTTAGGTTAGATCAGGTGAGGTTGAGATATCTTTCACGTTTGTGCCATTCGCTGCTCTTTGGAGGCTTTCTGCGCCATGCTGTGATTAAGTATATTCTACTTGGCACAGGCGAGGCCAGCTGTAGTGTACTAAGCAGGTTAGGTTGGATTATGTTGCGCTTGGCTATGTTACGTTTGGGTAGTTTAGGATAGGATAACTTAGACTTTTGCGCTATACACTGATACTCGGTGGATTTCGGCGCCCTACGTTGCTCCACTATACTCTGCTCCACCGTGGGGAGGGCAGTCATAGTGGTCTCCGCACATTAGGACAAGATAGGCTACGTTAAGTTCTCTTACGTATGGTTACGTTAGGAGATGATAGCTACGACTCTTGCGCTATGTACTGCTAGTTGGTGGCTTTCTGCATTCTACTGTGCTCTAGTGCATTCTGCCTGCCTCTGGGGAGTCCAGTAATGGCGGTCACTGCACTTTAAGTTAAGTTAACTTACGTTTCCCATTATTACGTTTCGACAGGTTAGGATAGGGTAGCTACGACTTTCGTGCTACAGACCGTTATTCGCTGGATCTGCACGCCCTACGTTCCTCTACTATACCCCGCTCTACTATGTGGAGGCCAGAAATTGATGTCTCGGCACTTTGCTTTAGTTAGGCTACGATAGGTTATGTAACGATTGGTTAGGGTAGGAGAGGTACCTTTGACTTTTTCGCTGCATACCGAAATGCGGTGCATATCAGCAATCCACCGCGATCTAGCATTCTCCGCTTGGCTGTATGGAGACAAGCAATAGCCTTATCGGCTTGCTACGTTGACATAGGCTACGTTTGCTTTGGTTATGTTAGTCAGGGATAGCATTGTATATCCTTGACTTTCGTGGTATATACTGCCCTTCGGTGGATTTCTGCCCTATACTGCGATTTGATACGTTCAGTTTGGCTCTGGGAAAGACAGCAATAGTGGCCTTGACTTGCTATGTTGAAATACGCTACGCTTGGTTTGGTTATGTTGGGTCAGGCTAGGTTAGGGTATCTCTGATCTTGTGCTGTACATTGCACTGCGGTGGATTTCAGAGCTCCGCTGTGCTCTAGTATGTTCTGCGCGGCCCTGCGGATGCGAGTAATAATGGCCACGGCACTGTATGCTGTTACTGTATGCTGAAACTACGTTTGGTTAGTGCCTGTTGGCTACGGTTAGGTATGAATAGCTCCGACTCTTCCGCTATACACTACGATTCTATGATTTCAGCCCTCCACTCTCCTATGTTATGCTCCGCTTGTACCTGTGGAGGACAGCAATACTGTTCGCAGCACGTTAGTTTGAGTTAGATTACGTTCGGCTGGGTTAGGCTATTTTGGGTTATGTTAGGGTAGCTGTGGCTTTTGCACAATAAACTGAATTGCGGTGGACTTCTGCGATCTACTGTGCACCAGTGTGTACTGCTTGGCTCAGGGGAAGCTTGTAATAGTGGTCGCTGCTCGTTAGGTTCTGTTTGGTCACGCTTGCTTACGTTACAATGTGTTATGTAAGGAGGGTCCAGCTCAGACTTTTGCGCTATACACTGCTGTATGGCGGATTTCCGCACTCTACCGTGCCCAAATATGTTCAGCTTGTCTCTGTGTGCGCCAGCATTGGTGGCATCGCCACGTTACGTTGAGTTATGCTACGTACGCTTGGGATAAGTTAGGGCATGTTAGGTATGTGTACATCCGACGCCTGTGCCTTACACAGCAATGCGGCGGACTCCTGTGCCTTCTGTGCTCCAGGATATTCTGGTTGGCTCGTTGGTAGTCAACAATAGTGGGCTAGGCACATTACGTTACGTTATTTGGCGTTTGGATTTGTTACGTTTGGCTAGGTCAGACTAGGATGGCAACGACTTTTGTTGTTTAAACTGCTGCTCGGGCGGTTTCTGCGCTGTACCGCCTCCTAGTTTTCACTGCGTGTTTCTGGTTTGGCTGACAATAGTGGCCTCGGAACGCTTGTTCAGTATAGGTTGCGCTCCGTAAGGTTTGGTTAGTTTGCTTCAGGTTGCGATATCTTCGACTTTTCTGATATACACTGCCATTATATGGGCTTCTGCGCTCTACTCTACCCTAGTATGTTCTCCTGGGGATGGGATGCCAGCCAAAAGTGGTCTAGGCACATTAGGTTGAGTTAGGTTACGTTTGGTTAGGTTACGTTCGTTTGGGATATGGCTGGACAGCATTGACTTTCTTGGCATAGACTCCTCTTCGGCGGATTTCTGCTCTCTACCCTGCTCTACTATACCCTGCTCGACTCTGCTGCGGCCAACAATAGCGTTCGCTGCACGTTAGGCTCAGTTAGGTTAAGTTCGGTGTATTACGATTTGTTAGGTTAGGAGAGGGTAGCTTTGACCTTTGTGCTATACAATGCCTTCCGGTGGATTTCTGCGATCTCCAGTGATGTAGTATATTCTGGTTGGCTCCGTGGAAGTCAGCAATAGCGGTCTAAGCTCGTTAGGTTGGGTTTGCTTACGTTTGGTTATGTTACGTTTGGTAAGGTTAGGCTAGGATGGCTCTGACTTTTGTGCTCTGTACTAGTATGCTCTGCTTGGCGCCGTGGATGCCAGTAATAGTGGTCTCAGCACATATGGTAGAGATCGGATATATTTGGCTATGCTAAGTTGGCTTTGGTTCAGTTCGTGTACCTTCGACTTTTCTGCCATAGACTGCGTTTCTATTTACTTCTGCTCTCTACTCTTCTCTACTATGTTCAGATAGACCCTGTGCATGTCAGCAATACTGACTGCGGCACGTTAGGTTGTACTAGATTACGTTTGGCTAGGACAGGTGGTGTTGGGTTAGGTAAGTCTAGCCTTGACTTTTGTGCTATTCACTGCTATTCGGTGGATTCCTGCTCTCTGCGGTGCTTCGGTATGATCCGCTTGGCACTGGGGATGCCAGCAGTCGCGGTCTATGTACGTCAGGTTGTGCTAGGCTACGTTTGGATAAGCTACATTTGCCTGGCTTAAGTATGGATAGCATTGACTTATGTGCTATACGCAGCTTCGCTGTGGACTTCTGCGCTACACTGTGATCGGATATGTTCAGATCGGGTCCGAGGAAGACAGCAATAGTGGTATTGGCACATTATGCACTGTTATGCAGCGGTTGCTTGCGTTAGGTTGGGTCAGGTTACGTTAGGATATCTTTGTCTTTTGTGTTTGACACTAAGGCGCCGCAGATGTCTGTGATCTTTTGTGCTGTAGTATACCCTGCTTGGATCTGGGCAGGTCAGCAACAGTGGTGTAGGGCGATTAGGTGGGGTTAGGACAGGATTGATTGTGCTACGTTTGGCTACGTTAGGCCACTACAGCTTTGTCTTTTGCGCTATGCACTGCTATTCGGTAGATTTCTGCGCTCTACTATGATCTAATATACTCTGCTTTCCTCCGAGGAGGACAGAAGCGTTGGCCGCTGCGCGTTAGGCAGAGTTAGGTTATATTCGGATAGGTTATACTTGTTTGCGTTAGGATAGAATATCATTGCCTCTTGCGCTGTACACTGAAGTACGGTGTATTTCAGCGCTCTACCGTGCTCTAGTTTGTTCTGCTTGTCTCTTGGAGGGCCAGCATTAGTGACATCGGCACGCTACGTTGAGATAGGCTTTGCTCGGATTGGTTAAGTTAGGTCAGGTTAGGATAGGATATCTTTGGCTTCTGTCCTGTGCACTGAAATGTAGCGGATTTCTGCCCCCTAATGTGCTCCGGTATATTCCGCTTGTCTATTGGAACGCCAGCAATAGTGATCGCTATTGCTTTACGTGACGTAACAGAATCCAACGTGCAGAGACCACTGTTGCTGGCATCCCCAGGGCCAAGCAGAAAATATTGGAGCGCAGAATGGCGCAATAATCTACCGGGTCACAGTGTATGCCACAAAACTCACAGCTAACCAATCTTAACCAAACCAAACGTAACGTAACCCGAACTAACGTGCTGAGACCACTATTGCTGCCGTCCCAGAGCCGTGCAGGGCATACTACAACAATGTGCAGCGCAGAAATCTAACTAATTGCTGTTTTCAGAACAAAAGTCAAAGCTCCCCTATCCTAACATAATCAATCGTTGCATATCCGAACGTAATGTATCTCTTTCTAACGTGCCGCGACCACTAGTGCTGGCATGCTCAAGGTCAAGTAGTATATAGTAAAGCACAGTGGAGCACAGAAATCATTGGAATCGCTCTGTATACCATTGAAGTCACAACTACACTATCCTAATCAAGCCAAACGTATCATAGGAGATCGTACCCTAACACAACGTAACGTGTCGTGGACACTATTGTTGGCTTCCGCGGTGCCATGCAGGATATACCGGAGCACTGTAGAAGGCAGAAATCCACCGAAAATCAATGTATATCACAAAAGTCATTGCTACCATTTCCTAACCTAACCAACCGTAATTTAACCTAACGTAAACTAACTACACGTATCGCGCCGCGACCACTATTTCTGGGCTCCCCAGAGCCGAGCAATGCATACTACAGGAGAGTAGATCGCAGTAGCCAACCGAACAGCGGTGTACGGCACAAACCTCGTAGCTGCCCCGTTCTAACTTGACCAAACATAGCGCAACCAATCGGAACCGAAATCAACATAACATGCCGAGATGACTATTGCTGGGCTCCACAGATCCAAGCAGGAAATATCAGAGCACAGTAGAGGGCAGTAATCCATCGCATTGCTGTGTACAGCACAAAAGTCGTAGCTGTCCTATCTTAACCTAGACGACCGTAACGTACGCAAAAATAGCCGAATCCAACATAACGTACCGCGATCAATATTGCCGGCCTGCTCATATCGGAGAAGAAAATATTGGAGCGCAATAGGGCGCAGGAATCCCTCCAATAGTTGTGTTTAGCACGAAAGTCACACCAATCATCTTCTAACATAACAAACCGTAACATACCCAAACGTAGCAAAGCTAAACCCATCGCGGCGCAAAGTCTATTGCTGGCCTCCCCAGAGCCGATCAGAACATATTAGAGGAGAACAGGGCGTTGAACTCCATACAATCGCGGTGTATAACGAAAAATTCAGAGCTATCCATACCTAACCCATACTAACGTAGCCTAACCAAACGTAGCATAACCCAACATAACCTGCAGCGACCACTACTGCTGGCCTACAGTGAGCAAAGCAGAATATAGTAGAGCACATTAGAGTGCACAAATCCACCGAATAACCGCGTGTGGCACAAAAGTCACAGCTATCCTAACAGAAATAAATATAACCTAACCTAGCCAAACGTTTCATACGTTTCGTACTAGCTCAGTCCAACCAGCAGATACCAGTGCTGCTGGCCTCCCCAGGGCCGAGCAGAAAATATTGGAGCACAGTACGGGGAAGGTGATCTCCGTAAAGCAGAGTGTAACAAAAAAGTCAACGCTATCCAGTCCTAAGATAACAAGTCGAAACATAGCAAGACGTGACATAACTCAGCCTAACGTGGCGTGGCCACAATTTCTGTCCTCCACAGAGCCGAGAAAAGCATATTAGTGGAGAGTAGAGCTCAGAAATCCATAGAAACGCAGTGCATAGACGAAAATTCAGAGCTATCCAATCATAATCCTTACTAACGTAGCATAGCCAAACGTAGCATAAGTCAACATAATGTGCAGCGACCGCTATTGCTGGCCCTGACAGGGCCAAGCAGAATATAGTGCAACAAAGGAGGGAGCAGAACTCCGCCGAATAACAGTGTATAGTACGTAAGTCAAAGCTACCCCGTCCGAACCTGGCAAAACCTGACCTAACATAACGTAACATAACGGAACCTAAC
>NW_016911884.1:65522-97211 GCF_001483705.2 Eufriesea mexicana | reverse complement strand
AACAAGTCGAAACATAGCAAGACGTGACATAACTCAGCCTAACGTGGCGTGGCCACAATTTCTGTCCTCCACAGAGCCGAGAAAAGCATATTAGTGGAGAGTAGAGCTCAGAAATCCATAGAAACGCAGTGCATAGACGAAAATTCAGAGCTATCCAATCCTAATCCTTACTAACGTAGCATAGCCAAACGTAGCATAAGTCAACATAATGTGCAGCGACCGCTATTGCTGGCCCTGACAGGGCCAAGCAGAATATAGTGCAACAAAGGAGGGAGCAGAACTCCGCCGAATAACAGTGTATAGTACGTAAGTCAAAGCTACCCCGTCCGAACCTGGCAAAACCTGACCTAACATAACGTAACATAACGGAACCTAACCCGCCGAGACCACAATTGCGGACCTCCTTAGAGCCAAGCAGATCATACTAGCGCATAGTAGATCGCTGAAATCCACCGAATAGCATTTAATAGCAAGGAAGCCAAACTATTCTATCCTAACCTAAGCCACCGTAACAACCATAACTGGCCTGCTCAGAGCGGATCAGAAAATATTAGAGAACGGAAGGGCGCAGAAATCTACCGAACAATAGTGTATAGCACAAAAGACAAACCAATCCCACTCCAACATGACAAAGAGTAACATAACCAAACGTAACGTAGCTCAACGCAACGTGCCGCGACAACTATTGCTGGCCACCCCAGAGCCGAGCAGAACATATTATAGGAGAGCAAAGCTCAGGAATCCATATAATCCCAGCGAATAGCGAAAAATTCAGAGCTATCCATAACTAACCTATACTAACGCAGCATACCCAAGCGTAGCATAACTCTACATAACGTGCACCGAACAGTATTGCTGGCATACTCTGAGCCAAGCAGAATACAGTACAGCGCAGTAGAGCGCAGAAATCCACCGGATAACAGCGTGTGGCACAAAAGTAACGGCTATACCAACTGAAATACAAATAACCTATCCTAACCATACGTTATGTATCTCAGACCAATCTGCAGATACCACTGCTGCTGGCCATCCCAGGGCCAAACAGAATATAGTAGAGGGCTGTGGAGTGCAGAAATCCAAAGATCAACTGTGTATGGCACGAAAGTCAGTGTTATCCTGACCGAGCTAAACATAACCTACCCAAACCAAGCGTCACATCGATAGACTTTATGTGCCGAGACCTATATTGCTGCCCTCGCCAGGGCCAAGCAGAAAATATTAGAGTACGCTAGTGCGCCGGAATCCGCTGAAGAGAAGTATACAGCGCAAAAGTCATAACCATCCTTTCCTAACCTAACCAATCGTAACATATCCAAACGAAACTTAAATACACCTATCCGGAAGCGACAACTATTTCTGGCCTCCCCAAAGCGAAGCAGAAGATTCTAGAGGAGAGTAGAATGCTATAACCCAACGAATAGCGGTGTATGTCACAAAACTCACAGCTATCCTCTCCAAACCTATCCAATCGCAACGTAACCAAACGTAAACTAGCATAACCTAACGTGCCGCGATAGTTACTGCTGGCCCCACCAGGGCCCAGCAGAGCATGTTACGGGAAAGTAGAGCACGGAATTCCACAAAATCGAAGTGTATAGCAAAAAAGTCAAAGCTCTACGAACCTAACTCAAGCTAATGTAACCTAGCCAAGCGTAGCGCAGCTTAACATAAGGAGCCGTGACCACTGTTGCTGACCCCCCAGGGCCAAGCAGAACATGCTAGAACTCAGTAGGACGCAGAAACTTTCCGAACAGCAGCGTGTAGCAAAAAGGTCAATGCCATCCTGTCCTAACCTAACAAATCCCATCATAGCCAAACGAAACATAACTCAACCTAGCGCGCCGTGACCAACATGGCTGGCCTCTCAAGAGCCGAGCAGAACATATTTGAGGAGAGTAAAGTTCTGACATCTGTATAATCACAGTGTATAGCAGAAAAGTTAGAGGTGTCCAAACCTAACCCATTCCATGCTAGCCTAACCATTCGTAACGTAACCAAACGTAGCCTGACTAAACCTAACGTGCCGAGACTTCTATCACTCTCCACACAAGAGTCGAGCAGAGTATAGTAGAGCAACGTAGAGCGTAGAAACCGACGGAAGGTCAGAGTGTACCTCGAAGGTCAATGGAACCCTGGCCTAACACAAACGAGCATGGCTTAACCAAACGAAGCCTAACTAAAACTAACGTGCCCAGACAACCGTTGCTGGTCTTTCCAGGGCCAAGCAGGGCATACTAGAGTACACCAGGTGTTAAAAATCCAACCAACAGCAGTATACAGCGCAAAAGTCAACGCTAGCTTCTTCTGCCCTGACCAAATGTAGCACAACCAAACGTAGCCTACCTCATCCGAATGTGCCCAGTGCACAGTAGTTCCCAGAGGTCCGGAGAATAGCAGTGTTGTGCACAAAAGTCAAAGCCATCCTAGCCTAGCCCAAGCTAACCAAACTGAGCCATACGTAACCTTACATAACCTAACGTGCAGCGACCACTGTTGCTGGCCTCCACAGAGTCAAGCAGAGTATAATAGAGTAGAGTAGAGCACAGAAATGCACCGATTAGCAGCCTGTGCCAAGAAAGTCAGATCTATCCAAGCCTAACACAAAGACACATAACCGAACCATACGAAACACAACTCAACGTAACGTGCCGATAACACAATTGCTGGCCTCCACAAAGCCAAGCGGAAGGTACTGGATCGCAGTAGAGTGCAGATATCCACCGCATTTCGGTATAGAGGACAAAAGTCAAAGGTACTCTCTCCTACCCTAACCAATCGCAACAAAACCAAACGTAGCCAAACGAAAACTAAAGTAACGAGACTACAATAACTGGCCTCCACAGAGTAGAGCATAGTATAGTAGAGGAATGCAGAGCGTTGAAGTCCAGTGAATAGCATTGTATAGCACAAAAGGCGAAACAAGCCTATCCTAGCATATCCAAACGTAATAAAACCAAACGCAACCTAACATGGCTTAATGTGGCGGGACCGCTATTACTGGACTCTCTAGAGCCAAGCAGAATACACTAGCCACCAAGTAGCAGCGAATAGCACAAATGTCAAAGCTAACCTATCCTAACGTAACCAATTGATATATACCCAAACGTAACCTAACTCAACCTAACATGCCGCGACTATTGCAGGTCGCTCCAGTTGCAAGCAGAATATAGTAGAGCACAGTCGAATGCAGAAATCTTCCGAAGAGCTGTGTACAGCACGGCAGTCAAAGGGAACTTGACCGAGCCGGACATAACCTAACCTAATCTAACGTAACACAGCTCATCCTATCGTGCCAAGACCTGTTGGGCCTAGTCATAGCCTAGCAGAATGTAGCAGAGCACAGTAGATAACAGAAATCCACCGAATAATAGGACATAGCACGAAAGTCTAAGGTTCCTTGACCAAACATATCCTAGCCTAGCATAACCAAACGTACCATAACTCAACGTAAAGTGACTCGACCACTCTTGCTCGCCTCCCCTGAGTTGAGCAGAGTATTGTAGAGCAACGTTGACAGCAGGAACCCACCGAATAGCAGCGTATAGCACAAAAGCCGAGGGTACGCTAACCAAACCTGGCATAACCTGGCCCAACCGCACGTAGCGTAACTCCAGGCAACGTGCGGCGACCGCAATTGATGGCCTTCGTAGAGGTATGCAAAGCATATTACAGCACGTTGGAGTACAGAAATCAACCGAATAGCAGTGTAAATCGCAATAGTCAATGTGGCCTATCCTAATATAGCAAAACGTAACAAACCCACACGGGGACTAACACAAACTATCACGACGGACCAGCTATTGCTGGCCTCCACTGAGACTAGCGGAATGTACTAGATCACGGTAAGGCGGAGAGATCCACCGCATTGCAGTGGATATCACAAAAGCTGTGGATATCCTAGAACAACCTGACCTAACCCAACCCAACAAAACGTGGCATAATCCAACGTAACGTGCCGCCGCCACTGCTCCTGGCCTCCCCGTAGACTAGCAGAATGTAGTAGGGCTCACTAGATCACAGGAATCCGCAGAATACCAGTGTAAATCACGACAGTCAAAGCTATCGTACCCAAACTTTTCCTAACCTGACTTAACCTAAAGTAACCTAACTCAACGCAGCCTACCGCGACCACTATTTCTCGCCTCTCCAGAATAGAGCAGAGTATCGTAGAGCAATGTAGAGCGCAGAAATCAGCCGAATGGCAGTGTATAGCGCAAAGGTCGAAGATAGCCTAACCAAACCTGGCATAACCTAACCTAACCAAGCATAGCAAAAATCGACACAACGCGCAGAGACCGCTGCTCCCGGCCTACTCATAGCCAAGCAGGATGTAGTAGAGCACAGCTGATCACAGTAACACACGGAATGGCAGTGTAAAGCACAAAAGGCAAAGTAGCCCATCCTGACCCAGCCGAACGTAACATACCCAAACGTAACATAACTCAACCTAACATGAATAGACAACAATTGCTGACCTCCACAGAGACAAGCTGGGTGCATTAGAGCACAGTATTGAGCATAAATCCACAGAATCGCAGTGTACAGCACGAGGGTCACAGCTACACTAACCAAACTTTGTCTAACCGTACCCAACCGAACGTAACGTAACTTAACGTAACGTGCCGCGACCAGAATTGCTCGCCTCCACTGAGCCGAGCAGGGTACAGCGGAGCAATGTAGAGAGCAGAAACCCGCCGAATAGCAGTTTGCAACACAAAAGGTACCCTAACGATGCCTTTCCTAATGTAACCTAGCCAAACGTAGCATAACTCAGCATAACGTGCGGCCACTACCTCTGCTGGCATCCCAGGAGCCAAGCAGAATATAGCAGAGCATTGTAGATCACAGAAGTCCATCGAAAGCTGTGTGTAGCACGAAACGCAAAGTCATAGTGTCAAAACTTGACTAAACCTGACCCAACCAAGTGTATCTTAACTCAACATATCATGCCTTGACCGCTATTGATGGTCTCTCAGGGGCCAAGCAGAATGTAGCAGAGCAGTGTCGAGATCAGCAAACCTCCGAAAAGCAGTGTATATTTCGAAAAGTCAGAGACAACCTGACCGTGCTAGACACAACCAAACGTAACCAAACATACCACAGCACAGCCTAACGCGCCGAGACCGCTATTGCTGGCCCCTCGAGGGCCAAGCGGAAGATATTGGAGCATAGCTGGGCGCAGATGTCCGCGTATAGCAGTGGACAGCACAAACGTCTAAACTAACCTATACTAACCCTACCAAACGTACAATAACCAAACGCAGCCAAACTTAACCTAACGTGCCGAGATCAACGCTGCTGGCCTCCCAGCTCCAGGCAGAATATACTACATCACAGCAGAGCGCAGAAATCCACGGCACTGCAATGTATAGCACAAAGGCCGTAGATGTCCTAACCTAACCTGCCCTAACCTAAACCAACCGAGCGTAGCTTAGCTCACATTAACGTCCCCTGACCACTGCTTCTGACCTCGCCAGAGCCAGCAGAAGGTAGTAGAGCACAGTAGATCACAGAAGTGCACCGAATGACATGGCATAGCGTGAAAGTCAAAGTTTCCCTGACCAAACTTAACCTAACCTAACATAACAGAACGTATCCCAGCTATCACTAGCGTGTCACGACTGCTATTGCTCGCCTGCCCAGAGTGGAGCAGAGTATATTAGGGTAACGTGGAGCGCAGGTATCCACCGAGAAGCAGTGTATGATAAGAAAGTCGAGGATGCCCTAACCTGAACTGGCCTAAACTTACATAACCAAGCGTAGCATAGCTGAGTGTAACGTGCCGCGACCACTGCTACAGGAAACCCCTGAACCAAGCAGAATACAGTAGAGTAAAGTAGATCACAGATATCCACGGAATATCAAGGAAAAGCGCGAAAGTCGAAGATATCCTTACCAAACCTGACCTAACATAACCCATCAGAACGTATCCTAACTGAAGCTATCGTGCAGTGGCTACTATTTCTGGCTGCCCCAAAGACAAGCAGAGCATATTAGAGCACATTGGAGCGCAGAAATCCACCGCATTGCAGTGAATAGCACAAAAGCCGTTGATATCGTGGCCTGACCTGATGTAACCTAGCTTAAACAACCGTAGCATAACCCAACATGTCGTGCCGAGACCACTATTACTTGTCACCACTGGCCCGGAAGCACATGTTGGCGTGCAGTAGAACACAGAGATCCAACGAATAGGAGCCAATGGCACAAGAGTCAAAGCAATTCTGTCCTAACATAACCGACTTGTCATATGTAAACGTAGCCTAACTAAACCTAACGCGCCGAGACCACTATTGCTGTCCTGCACAGAGCTTAGCAGAAAACATTAGAGCGCAGTAGAGCGCAGAAGTCGGAGGAAAGCAGTGTACAGCATAGAGATCCAGACTATCATATTCTTACCTGACAAAACGTAACATAACGTAACGTAGCATAGCACATCCTATCGAGACATGACCGTTATTTCTGGCCTCCCCAGAGACAAGCAGAGAATACTAGAGCATACCAAAGCGCAGAAATCCACAGCATTGTAGTGTATAGCACAAAAGTCAAAGATGTCCTTACCTTACTGGAACAAACCGAGGCTGCCCAAACCTAGCCTAACTCAGCACAACGTGTCGAGACCACTATTGCTGACACCACCAGGGTCTAGCAGAACATACTTGATCGCAGCAGAGTGCAGAAAACTACGGAACAGAAGTGTACCGCACAAGAGTCCAAGCTGCCCTGCCCTAACCCAACAAAACGTAAAATAAACAAACGTAACCGTACTGAAACTAACGTGCCGAGGACAGTGTTGTTGGCCTCCGCAGAGCCAAGCCGAAAATACTAGAGCACAGTAGAGCTCAGGAATCCACCGAGTAGCGGTGTATATCACAAAAGCCAAAGCTCACCTATCCTAAAGAAGCCAAAATTACCTTAACCAAGCGAAACGTAGTTCAGCTTCACGTGGCGAGACCACCGTTGCTGGTCTCCACAGAGACAGGCAGAAAATATTTCAGCACAGCAGAGCGCGGAAATTCGCCGAAAAACAGTGTACAGCACGAATATCGAAGCTACCCTAAACGAACTAAAGCTAACCCAACCTCACCAAACGTAATGTAACTCAACCTAACGTGCCGAGAAGGCTATTGCTGTCCTCCCGGAGCCAAGCGGAATATACTACAGCACAATAGAGCGCTGAAACCCAGCGGATAGCAGTGTATAGCACAAAAGTCGAAGCGATCCTAACCAAACGTAGCCTAACCTAACCTATCCAAAAAACATAACTCAACCTATTGTGCCACGACCGCTATTGCTGGCCTCCCCAGAGCCACGCAGAATATACTGGAGCACAGTAGAGCGCTGAAACCCACCGGATAGCAGTGTATAGCACAAAAGTCGAAGCCATCCTAACCAAACGTATCCTAACCTACTCTATCGAAACAAAACTTATCTCTACCCATTGTGCCACGACCGCTATTGCTGGCCTCCCCAGAGCCACGCACAATATACTAGAGCACAGTAGTTCGCAGGAATCCACCGAATGGCAGTGAATAGCACAAAAGTCAAAGCAATCGTAACAAAACCTGTCCTAACCTAGCGAAGCAAAACGTGATATATCTCAGCCAAGCGTGTCACGAACATTATAGCTGGCCTCCACAGGGACAAGCAGAACATATTAGAGCACAGCAGAGCACTGAAATCCAAAGGATGGCGGTGCATAGCACAAAAGGTTATGCTGCACTTGCTTAACTTAGCCAATCGTAACATAACCGAACGCAATATAACAAAATGCAACGTGCCTGAAACGATACTGCTGGCCTCGCCTGCGTCAAGCGGAGCATATTCCAGTACAGTAGAGCGCAGAAATCCAACCCATAGCAGAGTATAGCACCAAAGTCAGAGCTTTCCTATCCTATCCTAACCGAACCTGACATAACCGAATGTAGTCTATCTCAACATAACGTATCGAGGCTACCCTTGCAGGCCCCCCTAGAGCCAAGCAGAGCATATTAGAGCCATGTGGATCGCAGAAGTCCACCGAACAGCGGGGTACATCGTAAAAGTCAAAGCTATCCTATCCTAGCCTAACCAAACGCGACATATACTAACGCAATGTGTCTCAGCCTAACTTGCCGAGAACACAACTGTTGGCCTCCCTGTGGCCAAGCAGGATATACTAGAGCACATTAGAGTGTAGGAACCTAGCCAGTATCTGTGTATAGCGCAAGCGTCAAAGCCATCGAAACCAAACTTAGCCTACCCTAACCGAATCAAGGTTAACGTAACTTAGCCAATCGTGGCGCCACCAGCATTGCTGGCTCCGCAACGCCAAGGAGAGGATGTAAGAGCACAATAGAGCGCAGAAATCCACATAATATCAGTGTACAGCACAAAAGCCAAAGCTATCCTATCCCAACCCAACAAAACGTAACCTAACCAAGCGTAGCATAACTCAACCTGACGTGCCGAGGCCACATCTGCTGTCCTTTTCAGCGCCGAGCAGAGATTATCATAGCACAGTGGAGCGCAGAAATTCACCGAATAGCAGTGTATAACTCGAAAGTAGAAGCCACCCGACCAAACATTGCCTAACCTAGCCAGGCCAAGCGTAACATAGCGCAACCCAGCGCGCCGAGACCACTGTTGCTGGCCATCATGGAGCCAAGCAGAACACATTAGAGCGCTGTAGGCCGCAGATATCGTCCGAGTATCAGCGTATAGCACACAACTCAAAGTTACTGTATCCCAACCATACGTAACATGACTGAACCTAACGTGCCGAAAGCAATATTGCCGGCCTCCCCAGGGACAAGCAGAGCATATTGGAGCACAGCAGAGCACAGAAATACGCGGAATAGCAGTTTATAGCACTAAAGACAATGCTATCCTAACCTAACCTAACCAAACGAAACATAAGCTTACGTATACACAACTTGAAGTGCCACGACTGCCATTGCTGGCTTCAGGAGAGCTAAGCAGATTATAGCAGAGCAACGTAGATCTCAGAAATAGTCCAAATAGCAGTGTATAACTCAAAAGTCAAAGCTATCTAAGCCTAACACATCGTACCCTAGCCAAGACAAGCGCAATCTAACTCAACCTAACGTGGGGCGAACACTATGCCTGGCCCCCCGACAGTCGAGTAGTGTATGGTGGTGCCATGTAGAGAGCAGAAACATATAGAATAGCAGTGTATAGCGCAAGAGTCTAAGCTATCCTATCCTATCCTAACCAAACGTAACATGATCGAACGTTATACATCTCAACCTAACGAGCCGACACCACTGTTGCTGGCCTCCCCAGAGCCGAGCAGAGTATAATAAAGACCCGTAGAGGGCGAAAAGCCGCCAAATATATGTTTATAGCGCAAAAGTCAAAGCCATTCTAGCTAAATGTAGACATATCTGTCGCAACCAAACGCAACCTACCTCAACCTATCGCGCCACGACCGCTATTGTTTGCTTCCCGAGTGCCGAGCGGAGTATAGTAGAGCAATGCAGAGCGCAGAAATCCACCGAATACCAACGTATAGCACAAGGGACAAAGTTATACTACCCAAACTTATCCTCTCCTAGCCAAGCCAAACGTACCCTACCTCAACCTAGTGTGCCGAGGCCACACTTGCTGGCCACTCCAGAGACAAGCAGAACATGCTAGAGCACAGTAGAGCGCAGTAATCCACGGCAACGCAGTCTGTTGTGCAAAAGTCAAGGATGACCTAACCTAACCTCTACTAACCTAGCCAAGACAAGCGTAACATAGCTAAGCATAACGTGCCGAGAATAATATTTCTGTCCTCGCCAGAGGCAAGCAGGGTATATTAGAAAAATGTAGGTCGCGGTAGTCCACCGAATATCGGTGTGTAGCGTAAAAGTCAAAGCTGCTGTATCCTAACCATACCAAACGGAACATGACCAAACGTTGCCTATCCCAAACTAACGTGCCGGTAACAGTATCGCTGGCCTCACCAGAACCAAGCTAAACATACTAGAGCACCATAGAGAGCAGAGACCCACCGAAAAGCTATCTACACCACGAAAGTCAAACCAATACAAACCTTACACAAAACTAACATGACCTAACCGAACGTAGCATAGCTCATACAAACGTGCCGAGAAAGTTATTGCTGGACTCCCTGGAGTCGATCAGAGTACTGTAGAGCAATGCAGAGAGAGGAAACCCTCCGAAATGCAGAGTATAGCACAAAAGTCGAAGCTACCCTATCCTAACCTAACCAATCGCAGCATTACCAAACCTATCTTAGCGCAATCTATCGTGCCATGACCAGTAACGCTGGCCTCGCCGGAGTTGAGCAAAGTGTAGTGCAGCACACTGAATCGCAGAAAGACATCAAAAAGGAATATCTAGCACAAAAGTCAAAGGTACGCTAACATAACCTAACCAAACGTAGAGTAACTAAACCTAACGTGCCGCGACCACTATTGCTGAATTCCCCAGAGCCATGCAGTATGTCGTTGAGCACGGTAAAGCACAGAAGTCAATAGGATAACAGTGTTGAGCGCATATATCAAAGCAATCCTAACCTATCCCAACCAAACCTAACGTAACAAAACGTAACCAGTCCCACCATAACGTGCCGCGGCCATTATTGCCGGTTTCCGCAGAGCCGATCAGAGCTTAGCGGAGGAGAGTAGAGCGCAGACATCCATATGATCGCAGTGTATAGCACAAAAATCAAAGTTATACTATTCAAACCTAACCAAACGTAACCAAACCGAAAGTAGTGTAACCGAAACAAACGTGCCACGACCGCTATTGCTGGCCTCCCCGGAGCCAAGCAGAGCATATTAGTGAACAGTAGTCCGTAGAAATCCACCGTATAGCATCGCATACCACGAAAGCAGAATCTGTCCAAACCTAACCCTAACTAGCATAACGTAACCAAACGTACCCAAACTCAGTCTAACGGGCCGAGAACACTATTGGAGGTTTCTCCAGAGTGGAGCAAAGTATAGTGGTGAAACGTAGAGCGCAGGTATCTATAGAATAGCACTTTATAGCTCAAAAGTCGTAGCCATAATATCCTAACACAGCCAAACGTAACGTAGCCAAACGCAACTGAACACAGGCTAGCGTGCCGAGACCAATGCTGTTGGCATCCCCATAGCCAAGCAGAATATACTAGAGCAGGGCGGAGCGCAGAAATCCGCCGAAAAGCAGTGTATTGCATAAAAGTCTAAGCCACCCTAACCAAACCTAACAATTCTAAGCTAACCAAACGTAACACAACTAAAACAATCCTTCCAGGACCGCTATTGCGAGCCACCCCAGAGACAAGCAGAACATACTAGATCACAGTCGAGCGCAGAAATTCAACGTATAGCAGTGTATAGCACAAAAGTCGAAGCTATCGCATCCTAACCGAACCAAACCTGACGTAAGCTTTCGTAGACTAGCTATTACTAACGCGGAGACCTCTATTGCTGCCCTCCTCACAGACAAGTAGAACATGTTTGAGTAAAGTAGAGCGCCGAAGTCCATAGGATTGTAGTGCATAGCAAAATATTCGAAGCTACACCATCCTAACAAAACCAAAAGTAACATAACCGAACGTAGCTTAACTCAACCTAACGTGCCGATGCCACTTTTGCTTGCCTCTCCAGAACCAATCAGAACATTCCAGAGCACAGCAGAGCGCAAATGTCCGCCGAAGGCAGTCTATACCACGAAAGTCAAAGCAATCAGTACCTGACCCAAACTAACGTAGCCCCACCGAACGAAGCCTATCCCTAACTAACGTGCCGCGGCCAGTATTGCTGGCCTCCACAGGGCCAAGCAGAGCATACTAGTGGAGAGTAGAGCTCATAAATACATAGAACCGCAGCGTATGACAGAAGAGTCGAAGCCAACTAAACCTAATCATAGACAACATAACCAGCCGAAAGTATCCTATCCCGACGTAACGTGCCGAGACAAATATTGCTGGCCTCCCCGTCGCCAAGCATTGCATATTAGAGGAGAATAGGGTGCTGATGTCCATAGAAAGCCAATGCATAGCACGGACGTCAACGATATCCCAGCCTAACCCAAACAAACCTAAAATAACAAAACGTAACATATCTCAAAATAGCGCGCCGCGGCGACCATTCCTGGAACTCCCAAAGCAAAGCAGGGTACACTAGATCACAGCAGAGCACGAAAATCCACGAAAGAGACGTGTATAACATAAAAGTCAAAGCTATCATATCCTAACCAAAACATACGTCTTATAATCAAACGCAACCTAACCCAGACTAACGTGCCGAGACCAATGCTCCAGGCCTCCCCAGAGCCAAGTAGAACATACTAACGCGCAGTAGAACGCTGAAGCCCACCGAATAGCATTGTGTTGCACAAAAGTCGAAGCTACCATAACCGAACACATCGTAACCTAACACAGCCAAACATAATCTTAACCAACCTAACGTGCCTCCACCGCTATTGCTGCCCTCCCGAGAGTCGAGCAGAATATAGTAGAGCAATGTAGATCGCAGGAATCCACCGAATATCATCGTATGGCGCTAAAGTCAACTCTACCCTGTCCTAACCTAGCCAAACGTAATATATGCAAAAGTAACCTAACTTAGCATAACGTGCCGAGACCAGAGTTACTTGCCTCCCCAGAGGCAAGCAGAATATACTGGAGTACAGAAGAGCGCAGAAAGCGAACAGATAGCGGTGTATATCGCAAAAGTCAAGGAAACCCTAAACCAACCTGACCTTATCTAACATAACCAAACGTAGACTAAAAAAACCTAACGTGCCGAGTCCAAAATTTCTGGCCTCCCGATCGCCAAGCAGAGCATATTAGGGTTGGTTGGAGCCCAGAAATCCATAGAATCGCATGGTCTAGCAGAAAAGTCGAAGACATACAAACCTAATCAGAACTAACATAACCTAGCAAAACGTATCCTATTTCAAGGTATCCTGTCGAGACCGCAATTACTTTCTTCTCCAGCGCGAAACAGAACATACTACAGCACAGCTGACAGTAGAAATCTCTCGAATAGCATCGTATAACACGAAAGTCAGATCTATCCAAACCTGACCCAAATTAACATAACGCAGCCAAACGTAAGCTAACTCAACCTAACCGAACATAGCCTGGCTCAGTCTAACTTGACCCAAATTAACATAACGCAGCCAAACGTAAGCTAACTCAACCTAACCGAACATAGCCTGACTCAGTCTAATGCACCGAGACGGCTATTGCTGCCCTGCCAGAGCCAAGCACGGTATAACAGTGTTCAGTAGAACGCAGAGACCCACAGAAACGCAGTGTACGGCACAAAAGTTGAAGCCATCCTGACAAAACTGAACCTAACAAAACCTGACCGAACGTAACGTGACCCAACAGTACATGACGAGACCACTGTTGCTGTCCTTCCCAGAGTCAAGCTGAAAATATTAAAGCACTGTAGGCAGCAGATATCCACCGAATAGCAGACTATCACGCTAACATCAAAGCTATCCGCTCCTAGCCTAACCAAACGTAACATAACGAAACGTAAGGTAACCCAAAATAAAGTGCCGGAACCGCTATTGTTGCCCTCCGCAGAGCTAAGCTGGTCATACTAGAGCACAGTGGAGCCCAGACATCGACCGAGTAGCGGCGTATGCCACAAAAGTTGAAGCTATCCTGACCAAACATTGCCTAGCCTAACATAACCGACCGTAAGATGGCTCATCGTAACGAGTCGAGAACACTATTTCTGGCATTTCCAGAGCCAGGCTGAAAACACTAGAGCTCTGTCGGGCGCAGAAATCCACCTAACAGCAGACCACGGCACTAAAGACAAGGCTATCCCCTCCTAACCTAGCCAATCGTAATATAACCAAACGAAACATAGCTGAACCTAACGTGCCGCGACACCTGTTGCTGTCGTCCACAGAGCCAAGCAGAATACATGAGTGTGGATTCGGACGTAGAAAACCACAAGATCACAATGTATGTCGGAAAAGTCAGAGTTACGCAAACCTAACCCAAACGAACAGAACATAGCCAAACATTGCATATCACAACCTAACGTGCCGGGACCGCTATTGCTGCCTTCCCCGCAGCCAAACAGGACATACTAGGGCACAATGGAGCAGATATATCCACCTAATATCAATGTACAGCACAAAAGTTAAAGCTATCCAGACCAAACTTAGCCTGATCCAACCTAACAGAACGTAACCTGACACAACATGACATACCAAGGCCACTATTCCTGGCCATGCCGGAGCCAAGCTGAGAATATTACAGCACTGCAGGGCGCAGAAATCCTCCCGATAGCAGGCTATGTGACTAAATTACTAGCTATTATCTCCTAATCTAAAGAATCTTAACATAACCGAACGTATCCTTGGTTACACCGTCGTGCAGCGATCACACTTACTGGCCTCTCCAGAGTCAAGCAGGGCATACTAGGGCGCAGTAGAGAGAAGAAGTCCTCCGAATTTCAGAGTACAGCACAAAAGTTGTAGCTATCCTGACCAAGCTTAGCCTAAGCCAACCTAACCGAGCGTAACCTGACTCACCACATCGTGCCGGGAGCACTATTGCTTGCATTGCCTGAGCCATGCTGAAAATATTAGAGCGCTGTAGGGCGCAGAAGTCCACCTAAAAGCAGACTATATCTCTAAAGTCCTAGCTTTCCACTCCTAACCTAAAGAAACGTATCATAACCAAACGGATCCTAGCTTACACTACCGTGCCTCGACCACCATTACTGGGTTCCCCAGAGACAAGCAGGACATACTTGACCGCAGTAGAGCGCAGATGTCCGTCGAAAGGCAGTGTACAGCAGAATAGTTGAAGCTATACTTACCAAATTTAGCCTAACCCAAACTTACCGTAAGTAATCTGAAACAACATGACATGCCGAGACCACTATTGTTGGCCTTCATAGGTTCAGGCGGAGCACACTAGTGGAGAGTAGAACGCAGAAAACCATAAAATCGCTGTGTATATCAGAAAAGTCATAGCAACCCGAGCCTAATTCAAACCAACGGAACGTAACGAAACATAGCATGTCTCAATCTAACGTGCCGAGACCGCCATTGTTGCCTTCCTCAGAGCCAAGATGGACATACTAGAGCACAGCAGAGCGCAGAAGTCGAGAGTGTAGCAGTGTACAGCACAAAAGGTAAAGCTATCCTGGCCAAACTTAACCTGACACAACCTAGCCGAACGTAACCTGACACAAATTAACGTGCAGATGCCAACATTGCTTGCTCTCCCAAAGCCAAGCTGAAGGCGCTCAAGCACTCTATGGCGCAGGAATCCGCCTAATAGCAGACTAAAGCACCAAAGTAGCAGCTATCCTCTCCTTCCCTAACCAATCGTAACATAGCCAAACGTAACATCTAGCGTGGCGCGACCACTATTGCTGGTCACCTCATAGCCAAGCAGAACACATTAGCAGGGAGTACATCGCAGAAATCCATATAACCGCAGTGTATATCAGAAGAGTCAAAGCTACCCAAGCCTATACCAAACCAACAGAACATAACCAAACATAGCATAAATCGACCTATCGTGCCGAGACCGCTATTGCTGCCTTTCTCATAGCCGTGCAGGACATGCTGGAGCACTGTAAGGAGCAGAAATCCTCCGAATATCAGTGTACAGCACAAAAGTTACAACTATGCTACCCAAACATTGCCTAACCCAACCTAGCCGAACGCAATCTGAATCATTATAACGTGCCGAGACCACAATCGCTGGCATTTCCAGGGCGTAGCTGAGAACACTAGAGCACTCTATGACGCAGGAGTCCACCTAATAGCAGACTATAGGAGTAAAGGCATAGGTATCCCCTCCTAACCTAGAGAATCGTAGAATAAACGAAAGTAACCTAACTCAGACTATCGTGCCGAGACCGCTATTGCTGCACTCCCCAGGGCCATGCAGGGCATACCAGGACACATTAGAGCGCAGTAGTCCACTGAATAGCCGCGTACAGCGCAAAAGTTAAAGCTATCCTGACCAAACTTAGGCTAAACTAACCTAACGGAGCGTAACGTGACTCAACATAACGTGCCGACTACACCATTGCAGCCCTTTCCAGGGCTAAGCTGAAGATATTAAAGCACAGTAGGGAGCAGAGATCTACCTAATAGCAGATTACAGCACTAAAGACGAATTTACTCCCTCGTAACCTAACAAATCGATACATCACCGAACCTAACCTAACTCGAACTAAGACGCCGAGACCGCCACTGCAGGCCCCCACAGAGTGAAGCATAACATTTTAGTGTAGAGTAGAACGCAGGAGTCCATCGAATCGGACTGCATAGCTTGAAAGTCAGAGCTGCCCGTGCCTAACTCAAACCACCTGCGCATATCCAAACAGCCTGACTCAACCTTACGTGCCGAGACCGATATTGCTGCCCTCTGTTGAGCCAAGCAGGAGATACTGGAGCACAGTGTAGCGTAGGAATCAGCCGAATAACAGACTATAGCACTAAATTCGTAGCTATCATCTCTTAAGATGGCCAAACGTAACACAAACGAACGTAACATAACTTTACATATCGCGACGCGGACAGTCCTTCTGGCGTCCCTAGGGCAAAGCAGGGCATGTTAGATCACAGCAGTGCGCATAAGTCCACCGAATAGCAGTGTATAGCAGCGAGCCAGAGCTTTCCTTGCTTAAAATAACCAAACGCAGCATAGCAAGGCGCAAACAAACTCCAAGTAGCAGCCCTACACCACAATTTCTGATCATCCCAGAGCCAATCAGAATATACTAGAGCGCAGTAGATCATAGAAATCCTCGGCGTTGCAGTGTAAGGCACAAAAGTAGGGAAATGCTAATCTAACCTGACATAACGCAGACCATTCAAACGTTGCATAACACAGCGTGAGGCGCCGAGACCACTATTACGGCCTTTGCCAGAGCCAAACTGAACATATCAGATCACAGCGGTGCGCAAGGATCCACCGAAGAGCAGTGTGAAGCACAAAAGTCGTATGTACCCTCTTCTAACCTAGCCAACGTTTACATAACCGAACGTAACATAACTCCTGCTAACCGCCCTACGCGGCTATTGCTGACCTCCCCAGGCACAAGCAGAATCAGCTAGTGCACGGTAAATCACAGAAATCCGCGGCGTTCCAGTATAAAGCACAAGAAAAGTATAACCTAGCCTTGCCTGACCTAACCAAAACCATCCAAACGTAGCCTAACTCAGCGTAGGGTGCTGAGGCCAATATTGCGGCATTTCCTGGAGCCAAGGTGAACACATCAGACCACAGTGGAGCGCAGGAGTGCACCGAATTGCAGTGTACATCATCAAAGTCATGGATATCCTCTACAAACCTATCCAATCGAACATACACAAACGTAACCTGACACAACTTACGGAGTCGTGACTCCTAATGCTGGCCTTGCCAGAGACGAGCAGAGCATATGCGCCTAACATCTGTGTATACCACGAAAGTCAAAGCTATCAAGAGCTAAACCAGTCTTATATAACCTAACCGAACGTTGGCTAACTCAACCTAACATACCGAGTTCACCATTACTGGCCACCCCAGAGACAAGCAGAGCAGATTAGAGCACAGCAGAGCGCAGAAATCCTCCGAGCAGCAGTGTATAGCACAAAAGTCAAAGCTGTCCTGGCGTAACCTAACCTGGCGTAGCATAACCACGCTTAACCTAACTCCAGCTAACAAACCTACGCCACTATTCCTGACGTCTCCTGGGCCAAGCGGAATATACCACATCACAGTAGATTATATACATCAGCGGCGTTTCAGTTCACAGCGCAAAAGTCAAAAATATCCTATCCTATCCTGACCAAACCTAACTTAAGCAAGCGTGGACTAACTAAACGTCACTAGCCGGGACAACAACTTCTGTCCTACCCAGTGCCAAACAAATCATCCTCGCGCACAGTAGATCGCAGAAATGCAACCAATGCTAGAGTACAGCACAAAAGTCAAAGCCATCATGACCAAACATAACCCACTCTATCCAAACCAAACGTAACTTAACTCAATCTGTCGTGCCACGACCTCTATTTCTAGCCACCCCAGTATCAAGCAGAGTACAGTAGAGCAATGTATGGCGCGGGAATTCAACGAGTAGCCGTGTATAGCACAAAAGTCTAAGTTACCCTATCCTAACCTAGCCAAACGTAACATAAACATACGTAACCTAATCTAACCTAACGTGCATAGGCCGCAACTGCTGGCCGCCACATTGCCAAGCGGATCATATTAGAGGAGAGTAGAGCGTACTAATCCACAGAATGGCAGCGTAAAGCAGAAAAGTCAAAGCTGTCTGGACAAATCCCAAACTAACCTAACCATACCTAACGTGCGGTGACCACTATATCTGGACAGCCTAGGCCCAGACAGGGCATACTTGAGCAGAGTAGAGCTCAGAAAACCTCCAAGTAGTAGTGTACAGCAGAAAAGTCAAATCTACCGTGTCCTAACCTAACGTAACCTAACCTAACCTAACCTAACCTAACCAGACGTAACATGACCTATCCAAACCTAGGCCAGCTAAACCTAAAGAGAGCAGACCATAATTCCTAGCTTCGGCAGAGCAATGCGGAGCACACTAGAGCACAGTAGAAGGCAGAAATCTACCTGGTTGCAGCGTATATCACAAATGTCAAAGCTATCCTAACCAAACCTAACCTAACACAACCTGTCGTGCCACGACCAGTATCTTTGGACTCACCAGAGCCAGGCAGAACACATTACACGACAGTAGAGCGCAGAACTCAATAGAATCGCAGTGCACAGAAGAAACGTCAAAGCTATCCAAAAGCAACCTAGCAAACCTGACATAACGACCATTGCTGGCCTCCCCGGACACAAGCAGAACATATTAGAGCACAGTGGAAAGCAGAAAGCCATCGAATGGCAGTGTATAACACAATAGTCAAGGATGCCGTACCCTAACCTAACCAAACTTAACATACCCAAACAGAGCCTAACAAACCTAACAAGACGCGCAAAAGTCGAAGCTATCCTCTCCTACCCTCACCAATCGTATCATACCTAAACGTAATGTAACTCAACCTAACGTGCAGCGACCACTATTGTTGGCCTCCACAGTGCAGAGCAGAGTATAGTAGGGTAGAGTATAGCGAACATGTCCACCGAAATGCAGTATATAGCACAAAATTCATTGCTATCATTTCTTAAACTAACCAAACGTAACATAACCGAACGTAGCATAAACTAAACAAACGTGCCGTGGACACCATTACTGGCCACACCAGAGTCGAGCAGAGTATAGCGGTGCAATGTAGAGGCTAGTAATCCACCGAAAAGCTGTGTAAAGCGCACAAGTGAAAGATATCCTGACGAAATCTGACCAAACCTAACATAACAGAACGTAGCCTAACAAAACGTAAAGTGCCGTTATCACGACTGCTGGCCCACCCAGAGCCAAGCTGAACGTATTAGAGCACAGTAGAGCGCTGGTATCCGACGCAATGCAGCGCGAAGCACAAAAGTCAAAGGTATCCTGACCAGAACTTGACAAACCTGATCCAGGCAAACGTAACATAACTAAACCTATCGCGCTGCGACCACTATTGCTGGCGTTCGCAGAGAGCAGCGGACTATGATAGAGCACAGTAGAGCACAGAAGTCCATAGAATAACAGCGATGCGCACAAAAGTCAAAGCTATCCTAACTTAACGCAACCAAACCACACATAATCATACGTAATCTATCTCCAGCGAACGTGTCGTGGCCAATATTGCTGACCACCACAGGGCCAATCAGAATATACCAAAGCACAGCGGAGTGCACAAATGCGCCGCATTGCAGTGTAAAGTACAAAACTCGAAGATATACTAACCTAACCTGTCCTAACCTAACCGAACCAAGCGCAGAATTACTCAGGCTAACGTGCCGTGACCAATACTGCTGGCATCCCCATTGCCTAACAGAATATACCAGAGCACAGCAGAGCGCAGATATCCACCCAACAGAAGTGTATTGCAAGGTAGTCAAAGCCACACTTACCGAGCTCAACCAAACCTAGCCTAACCGAACGTACCCTAACTAAACCAAACGTGACACAACCACAATTTGTAGCAACCCCAGAGACAAGCAGATGCTAGTAGAGCAACGCAGTGCACTGGCATCGATCGAACAGCAACGTATAGCACAAAAGGCAAAGCTATAATGACCAAAACTATCAGGGAGTAGCCAAGCCATGCGTAACATAAAACATACTTGCGCGCGGAGACCACAATTGCTGCCTTCCCCAGAGAGAACCAGGCGATACTAGAGCACAGAAGACGGCAGAAGCTCAACATATAGCAGTGTATAGCACAAAAGTCCAAGCTATACATACCCAACCCGAACTAACATATCTTAACCAAACGTAGTGTAGCCCAACTTAACGGGACGTGACCACTGCTGCAGCAGTCTCCAAAGACGGACAGAATATAGTAGAGCACAGTCGATCACAGGATTCCACCACATAGCAGTGCATAGTACGAAAGCCAAAGATACCCTTACCAAGCCTTCCTAACATAATCCAACGGTACGTAACGTAGCACAACCTAACCTGCCGAGACCATTACTCCGGACCACCACAGAGAAAAGCAGAGCACTCCAGGGCGCACAAGGGCGCAGGAATCCACCCAATGCCAGTGTATAGCACGAAAGTCAAAGCTACCCTATCCTAATATAAACAAATTTAGAATAACCAAACGTAACATATCTAAACCTAACGTACCACGACAACAAATGCTGGCCTCCCCAGATTCGAGCAGAATATAGTAGAGACCAATCGAACCTATATCTAAACCTAACGTACCACGACAACAAATGCTGGCCTCCCCAGATTCGAGCAGAATATAGTCGAGACCAATCGAACGCAGAAATCCATCGAACAACAGTGTGTAACACGAGAGTTATGGCTATCCTGACCAAACTTAGTCCAACCTGAACAAACCGATGGTAACCTAACTCAACCTGACGTGCCAAGACCATTATTTCTCGCCTCTCCATAGTCGTGCCGAGTATGGGGGAGCAATGTAGAGCGCCGACATCCTCCGGATGGCAGTGTATAGCACAAATGTCAAAGAAACCCTGACTGAGCCTTCCTTCCCTAACCAAACCCGAAGGTACCATATCCCAACCTGACCTGGCAAGACCGCTATTACTGGCCCCACAGAGACGCACAGAATGTGCTATAGCACAGTAGAGCGCAGAAATCCAACGTATTGCTGTGAATAGCGCAAGAGCCGCAGATATCCAAACCTAACATGACCTAATCTAACCTAACCAAACGCAGCATCACCCTACATGACGTACAGCGACCACTGCTCCTGTCCTCCCCAGAGCAAATCAGAACATAGTAGAGCACAGTAGGTCACAGAAATCCACCGAATAACAGTGTATAGCACGAAAGCCTTAGCTACCCTAACCAAACATAGCCTTCCCCAACCAAACTAAACGTAACAAAACACATCCTAACGCGCCGCGGCCAGTATTGCGCGCCTCACCACAGTCAGGCAATGTATAGTAGAGCAACGTAGAGCGCAGAAGTCCACCGAATAGCAGTGTATTGCACGAAAGTCAAAGATATGCTGACCAAGCTTAGCCTAAACTAACCTAGCAAAACGTAACCTAACTCAGCCTGACGTGCGGCGACCGCAATTGATCTCCTCCCCATGGTCCTGCTGAGTATAGTAGAGCATCCACCATAGCTGGCCTCCCTGTGCCAAACAGAAAATATTAGTAAGCAGTAGAGCGCAGAAATCGGAAGACAGCAGTGAGTAGCAGAGATGCCTGAACTATCCTATCCTAACCTCTCCAAACCTAGCCAAACCAGGCATGACCTATCTCAAAATACCGTGGCACGACAGATATTGCTCGCCTCCACAGAGTAAGGCAGAGAACAGAAGCGCAATTTAGTGAGCAGGAATCCACCGAATAGCGGTGTATAACACGAAAGTCAAAGAAATACTAACCAAGCCTTCCGAACCTACCCTTACGAAACGTATCATAGCTCAACATAACGTGCCGAGACCACTATTGCTGGACACGCCAGAGCCAATCAGAACATATTAGATCGTATTAGAGCGCAATAATCCCCCGCATTGCGGTGCACAGCACAGAAGTGAAAGATACACTGACATAACCTCATCCAACCTACCTTAACGAAACGTAACACGGCTAAACGTAACCAGCCGACGCTATCATGGCTGGCATCTGCAGAGCCAAGCAGAACGCATTATACGAGAGTAGAGCGCAGAAGTTAATAGAATCCCAGTGTACAGCAGAAAAGTCAAAGCTATGCAAAGGTAACCCTGACAACATGACCTAACCATATGTACAATAACGCGACATAACGTACCGCGACCACTATTGCTGGACACAACAGGGCCAACCAGAATATAGTAGAAACCACAGGAGCGCAGAAATCCACATCAGAACGGTTTACGCCACGAAGTCGCAGCTATCCAAACATAACCCAAACTAACGTAACCTAACCAAACCTAGCCTAACTCAACCTAACTTGTCGAAACCACTACATCTGGCCTCCACGGGACGAGCAGAGTATAGTAGAGGAATTTAGAGCGTAGAATCCCACTGAATAGCAGTATAGCGCAAAATTTAAGGCTCTCCTGTCCTAGCGTAGCCACACTTAACCTAATAAAACGTAGTCTAACCAATACTAACGTGCGGAGGCCACTATTGCTGCCAACCACAGAGCCAAGTAGAACATATTAGAGGAGGGTAGGGCGCAGAAATCCATAGAAACGTAGTGCAGAGCACAACAGTAAAATCTACCCTATCCTAACATAACCAAACGTAACGTAACCGAACATAGCAAAAAAGACTATCGCGCCGAGACCACTATCGCTGGCATCCGCAGAGCCAAGCATAATATACTATAGCACAGTGGAGTGCAGAGGTCCGCAGCAATGCAGTGAACAGCGCATAAGACAAAGATATCCTAACCGAACCTGTCCTACCCTAACCTAACCAAACGTAGAATAACTCAACGAAACGTACCGAGACCACTATTGTTGCCATTCCAAGAGCCAAGCAAGACATGTTAGGGCATTGCAGAGAGCAGAAATCAACCGAATGTCAGTGCATAGCACAACACTCAAAGCCATTCTTGCCAATCCTAGCCTAACGTAACATAACTAAGTGTCACCTAACGCAACCCAGCCTGCCGCGACCACTATTTCTGGCCTCCACACAGCCAAGCGGATCATACTAGAGTAATGCATAGAATTGCAGTGTATAGCCCAATCGTCAAAGCTACCCTATCCTAACGTGACCAAATGTAACATAGCCGAACGTACCCTAATTCAACCTAACGTGCCAAGACCACAATTGCTGGTATACGCAGAGCCAAGCAGAATATATAAGAGTACATTAGATCGCCGAAGTCCACCGCACTGCATTCCATATCACAAAGGTCGGAGGAATCCTGGTCAAACGTACCCCAAGCTATCCTAACCTGGCATGCCGCGACCACTATTCCTGTCGTCCCCAGGGACAAGCAGAATGTGGTAGGGCACAGTAGAGCCCAGAAGTCCATAGGATAGCAGTGTTGAGCACAAAAGTCAAAGCTACCATAACCTAGCCCAAGTGAACAGCGCATAACCAAACGTAACCAAACTACACCAAACGTAACCAAACTGAACCAAACGTGCCGCGACCAGTACTGCTGGCCTCCAAAGAGCTAAACAGAGCTTAATAGAGTGGAGTAGAGCGCAGAAACCCATAGAATCGCAATGCAAAGCAGAAAAGTCGAAGCCATCCAAATCTAACCATAGCTAACCCAACCCAGCCAAACGTAGCGTAAATAAACCTATCGTGCCAGGGCCACAATTGATGGCCTCCTCAAAGCCAAGCAGAGCATACTAGAACAGAGTAGTGCTCAGAAATCCACCGAAGAGCAGTTTATACCACAAAAGCCGAAGCTAACCTAGCCTAACCTAACCAAACGTAACACAACCGAACGTAACCTAACCCAACCTAACCAGCCTAGACCACAATTGAAGACTTCCACAGAGCCCACCAGAATATACTAGAGCATTGCAAAGCGCAGAAATCCCCCGAATATCAGTGTACAGCAAAATAGTGATAGTTGTCCTAGCCTAACTTAACCAAATACGGCACAACCAAACGTAACCTAACTCCACCTGACCACACTACACCACTAATGCTCGGCTCCACACAGCCAGGCAGAATGTACTGCAGCACAGTAGATCGCAGAAGTCCGCGGCGTTGCAGGGCACAGCAGAAAAGTCGAAGATATCCTAACGTAACCTGACGCAACCTAACGCAGCCAAACGTAGCCTAACAGAGAAGAACGTGCCTTGAGCGCTATTGCTGTCTCCTGCAGAGCCAAGCTGAATATATCATATCACAGTGAAGCGCAGAAATCCACCGAATATCAGTATATGGCCCGAAAGTCGGAGCTATCCTGTGCTAATGTAAGCCAACATAACGTAACGAAACCTAACATAACTGAAACCAACGTTCAGCGGCCACTACAGCTGGCCTCCCCAGAGTCTAGTAGGGTATAGTGAAGCATTGTAGAGCAAGGAAATCAAGCGAATGGCAGTGTTTAGTCCGAGAGTTGCAGAAATTCTGTCCCAAACTCTCCAAACGTGGTATAGTCAGGCGTATCCTAACTTAAACGAACGAGCCGAGATCATTACTGCTGGAATCCCCGAGCCAAGCCGAATATACCAGAGCACAGTAGAGCGCAGAAATCTGCCGAACAGCAGTTTGTAGCACAAAAGTCATAGCTATCCTAGCCTAACCTAATCAAACATAACATAGCAAAACGTAACCTAGCCCAACCTAACTTGCCTAGACCACCATGGCTGAATTCCACAGAGCCAACCAGAAAATACTAGAACGCAGTAGAGCGCAGAAGTTCGCCGCACTCCAGTGCAAAGCACACCAGTCAAAGATATCGTAACCTAACCCAAACCACCGTAGCGAAGCCAGACGTAGCATATCCAAACCTATCGTGCCGAGACCACTATTATTGGCCACCTCAGACCCAAGCAGAGCTTATAAGAGCACAATAGAGCGCATGAATCCACCGAAAAGCAGTGTGTAGAACAAAAGTCAAAGCTATTCTCTCCTAACACATACAAACTTAATATAATCAAACGTACCATAACCTAACCTCACGCGCCGAGACCACTATTGCTGGAATCCCCAAAGCCTTGCAGGATATACAAGAGTACAGTAGATCGCGGAGGGCCACCAAATAGCAGCGTTTAGTATAAGAGGCAGGTATGTCCCAACCTAACCTATCCTAACCAAGCATAAACGAGCGTAGCATAAATAAACTTAACGCGCCGAGACCAGTAGTGATGGCCTCCCCATAGTCAAGCGGGGCATATTAGACCACAGTGTAGCGCAGAAGCTCTCCGAAAAGCAGTATATGGCACAAAAGTCAATGACACCCTTTCCTACCGTAACCAAACGTGAGATAGCTGAACGTAGCCTAAATCAACCAAACGCGACGGGACCACTGTTACTGACATCCCAGAGTCGAGCCGAGTATAGTAGAGCAATGTAGAGGTTAGAAATACGATGAACAGCAGTGTGTAGCACAAAAGTCGAGAATAACGTGACCAGACATTACATAACCTAACCTATCCAAGCATAACATAACACAACCTAACGCTCAGCGACCACTTTTGTTGGCGTCCCCAGGGACAGGCAGAATATGATAGTGCACAGTGTGGCCCAGAAGTCCATAGGACAGCTGTGTTGAGCACAAGGGTCAGAGGTAACATAACCCAACCCAAGGTAGCTTATCTACAACGAACGTAATCTAACTCTACCTTACGTGCCCCAACAACTACTGCAGGCACCCTGAGAGCCGAGTAGAGTATAGTAGAGCAATGTGGAACGCAGGAGTCAACCGAATAGCAGAGTATAGCACAAGAGCCCGGCCATCCTGTCCCAACATTTCCAAACGTAACATAAACAAACGCAACATAACCCTGCCCAACGTGTCGAGACCACTACTGCTCACCACCCCATAGCCAAGCAGAAAATGCTAGAGCACAGTCGAGTGCAGAAGTCTAACGAGGAGCAGTGTAAAGGACAAGAGTCTATGCCATACTTACCAAATAAAACCTAACCTAACCAAGCCAAATGTATCCTAACTCAACCAAACGCGATACGAACACTATTGCTGGCCTTCCCAGAGAAGAGCAGAGGAGGGCAGAGCAATGCAGATCGCAGATATCTGCCGAATAGCAGTGCAGAGCGCAGAAGTTGAAGCTATCCTATCCTAACCTAACCATACGCAACACCACCAAACGGAACATAACGCACACTAACTTTGTCCGACCACTACTGCTGGCCTCCACAGAGTCATGCTAGACGTAACAGAGGAGAGTAGAGCGCGGAAATCCGTAGAATCCCAGTGAACAGCGGAAAAGTCGGAACTATCGAAACCTCGCAGAAAGCTAACGTAACCTAACCAAATGTAACACATCACAACCTAGCGTGCCGTGACCGCTTTTACTGGCATCCACAGAGCCAAGCAGAACATACTGGAGCGCAGCAGAGCCCAGAAGTCCACCGAATAGCAGTGTATGACACTAAAGTCGAATCCATTGTCTCCGACCACAACCAATCGTAACATAGCAGAGCATAACATACCTCATATTGTCGTGACGCTACCACTATTGCCTGCCTCCACAGAGACAAGCAGAGAATACTAGTGCACAGCAGGGCGCAGAGATCCACCAAATAGCAGTGTATAGTTCAAAGGTCGAAGCCATCATGACCAAACGTAACCTAACCTCATCCAGCCAAACGAAGCCTAACTCAAACTAACGTGCAACGACTGCTATTGCTGGCCTCCCTATAGTCGAGCAGAGTAAACTAGAGAAGCGAAGAGCGCAGAAGTCCGCCGGATAGCAGTGTGTAGCACAAAAGTTATTGTTATCTCTTACTTACGCAACCAAACGTAATCTATCCAAACGTATTCTAACCAAACGTAACGTAACCGAACCTAACGTGCCGAGAACACCATTGTTGCCCTCCCCAGCGACATGCAGGCCATATTAGTGGAGGGTAGAGCGCAGATGTCCATAGAATGGCAGTGTGCAGCACGAAAGTCAAAGATACCCTTACCTAACTCAAACAAACCTAACCCAAAAGAACGTCACATAACACACACTAACGCTCCGCGGCTACTATTTCTGGCATTCTCAGATCAATGCAGGGAATATTAAATAGCAGCAGAGCGAAGAAATCCGCCGAATAGCAGTGTAGAGTACAAAAGTCGAAGCCATCGTGTCCTGACGCAACGCAACCTAACCTAATTTAACTGAACCTAACGTGCGGTGAGCACCATTGCTGGCCTCCCGAGGGTCGAGCAGAGTATCGTAGAGCAATGTAGAGCGCAGAAGTGCACCGAAAGGCAGTGTATATCACAAAAGTCAAAGCTACCCCATTCCAACCCAGCCAAACGTAACGAAGCCAAACGCATACTAACTCAGACTGACGTGCCCAGACCAATATTGCTGGCATCTCCATAGCCAAGCAGAACATACAAGAGCACAGCAGAGTTCAGAAATCCGCCGAGTAGCAGTGTATAACACAATTGTCTAGGCCATCATAACCAAACCTAACCCAACCTGGCATAACCAAGCGTAACATGTCCTAACCAATCGTGACACGGCCGCTGTTTCCGGCCACCACAGAGTCGAGCAGAGCACAGTAGAGAGGAAGAGCGCAGAACTCCAGCGAACAGCAGTCTATGCCGAGAAAGTCAAAGATATCCAGACCTAACCCAAACAAGCATAACCCAACCAAACGTAACCAAATTCAACCTAACGTGAGGAGACCGCAATTACTGTCCTCTCCAGAGTTGAGCAGGGTATAGTAGAGCACAGTAGAGCGCAGATATCCATCGAGTAGCAGTGTATACCACGAAAGACGAAGCTATCCAAACCTAATTAACCTAACCTCACCCAGCCAAACGAAACCTAACTCAAACTAACGTGCAACGACCGCTATTGCTAGCCTCCCTAAAGTCGAGCAGAGTCAACTAGAGAAGCGAAGAGCGCAGAAGTCCATCGGCTAGCTGTATATAGCACAAAAGTCAATGCTATCCTCTCCTGCCCTGACGAAACGAAGCATAACCAGACGTAGCCTAAATCAAACTAACGGGCCGGGACCAGTATTACTGGCTTCCCCAGAGTCGAGCAGAGCATAGTAGAGCAAAGTAGAATGAAGAAATCCACGAATAGCAGTCTATGCAAGGAAAGTCAGAGCTACCCAGACGTAACACAGGCAAACATAACCTAACCAAGCGTAACCAAACCCGACCTATCGTGACGAGACCACAATTATTGTCTTCCCCAGAGCCTCGCAGGGTATAACAGAGCACAGTATGGCGCAGAAATCCATCGTATCACAGTGTATACCACGTATGACAAAGCTATCCATACCAAACCTAAATAAACGTAACCTAACGGAACGTGACCCTACTCAACCTAACATGCCGAGACCACTATTGCTGGCCTTCCCGGAGCCAGGCAGAGCATACTAGTGCAGAGTATAGCGCAGGGGCCCACCCAATAGCTGTATACAGCACAAAAGTCAATGCTACCTTCTCCTAACCTGAACAAACCTAACCAAGACAAACGCAACATAACTCAACCTATCATGCCGGGACCACAGTTGCTGGCCTCCGCAGAGCCAGGCAGAGAATAGTAGGGCAATGCAGAGCGCAGAAAATGACGGAATAGCAGTGCATAGCTCAAAAGTCAAAGCTGTCCTGTCCTAACTAATCCAAACATAATAAAGTAAAACGTTCCGTGACACAAACGTACGTGCCGATACCACTACTTCTGGCCACCACAGCGCCAAGCAGAACATACTGGTGCTCAATAGATCGCAGTAGTCCAACGAATAGCAGTGTATAGCGCAAAAACCACGGTCATTCTATTCTATCGTAGCCAAACGTAGCATAATCAAGCGCAACGTTATCCTACCTAATGTGCCCAGACTACTATTTCCGGCCTGACCAGTGGCAAGCGGAGTATACCGGTGCACAGTCGAGCGCAGAAATCCAACGAATAGCAGTGCTTACCGCGAAAGTCAAAGCTATGCAGACCTAGCCCAGCCAAACGTAACCTATCCGAACGTAGCCTAACCCAACATATGGTGCCATGTCCGCCATTGCTGGCGCCCTCAGTGCCACGCTGAGCATATTAGAGTACAGTAGAGCGCAGAAATACACGGAATAGCAGTGTAAAGCACAAGAGTCAAAGCTATCCTTGCCTCACCCTACCCAACCCAACCTAGCCAATCGTATTCTAATCCAACGTAACCTGCCGCGATCAGAATTGCTGATCTCCTCAGAGTCAAGCAAAGCGTGAATATCCACCGAATGGCAGTGTATAGTACGACTGTCATAGCTATCCAAGCCTAACTTAACCACACGTAACACAGTCAAACGTAACCCAACTCGACCTAACGCGCCTACACCACAATTGATGACTTCCGCAGAGACAGCCAGAATGTACTAGACCACTGAAGAGCTCAGAAATCCACCGCACTTCAGTGTACAGCGCAAAACTCAAAGATACCCTATCCCAACCAAAACAAACCTAACCAAACCGAACGCAACCTCACTCCAAATAACGCGACGCCGCCACTTCTTCTGGGCTCCCCGGAGCAAAGCAGATCATATAAGATCCCAGTGGGGCGCAGGAATCCACCGAATAGCAGTCTATGCCAAGAAAGTCTATGATACCCAGACCTAACCTAAACAAACATAAAACAACCACACGTAACTTAACCTCACCTAACCTGCCGAGTCCACTATTCCAGGCCTACCAAGAGCCAAGCCGGATATGCTAGAACATAGTAGATCCCAGAAATCCACCGAATAGCAGTGTACGCCACGAAAATGAAAGCTATGCGGACATAACCCAAACTAACGTAACCTACACAGACTCAGCATAACTCAACCAAACGTGCAGCGACCACTACTGCTGGCCTCCCCATAGTCGAGCAGAGTATAGTAGAGTAGAGTAGATCACAGAAATGCACCGAATTGCTGTGTATAGCACAAAAGTCAAAGCGATCCAAGAATAACCTAACCAAACATAACGTAGAGTAACTACAGCGAACAGCGACCTCTATCGCTGACTTCCCCAGAGACAAGCAGAACGCGATATAGCGCAATAGAGCACAAAAGTCCATAGATTATCGGTGCTGCGCACATAAGTGAAAGCTATCCTGTCAAATAATAGTCAAATCCATCCTGAGCAAACCTAACCAAACCTAACATAAGCAAACGTAGCATAACCCAACCAAACCTGCCAAGACTGCTACTGCTGCCCATCCTCCAGGGACAAGCATATGCTAGCGCAGCAATGCATTGCACAGGTATCGGCAGAACAGTAGTGTACAGCGGAGGATTCCAAGCTATACTAGAGTAACCTAACCGAACATAACACAACCGAAAGTAATATAACTCAGGCTTGCGTGCCGACACCACCATTTCTGGCCGCGCCAGAGCCAAGCGGAACGTACTAGAGCACAGAAGGTCGCAGAAATTCAACGTGTAGCAGTGTTCAGCACAATAGTCAAAGCTATCCCTTCCTAACCTAAAAGAACGTAACGTAGCCAAACGTAGCCTAACTCCTCCTAACTTGCCGAAAACTATATTGCTGCACTCCTCAGAGCCCAGCAGAATATAGTAGAGCACAGTAGGGCGGAGGCATCCATCGCACTGAAGTGTAATGCACAAAAGTCGAAGATAACCAAACCGAACCGGACGCAACCAGACCTAGTCGAACGTAGCATAACCCATCCTAACGTGCCGAGACCAAAAAGTCAGAGTTATCCTGACCTTACCTGACCTAACCTAGCCCAACCAAACGTAGCCTATCTCAGCATAACGTGCCAAGGCCACCATGGCTGTCCTTGCCAAAGCCAAGCTGAACAAATTAGATCAAATTGGAACGCACAAATGCACGGAATAGCAGTGTACTGCACAATAGTCAAAGGTATTCTCTCCTAACCTAACCAATTGTAACATAACCAAACGTGGCCAGGCTCAAGCTAACGTGCCGTGACTACAATCACGATCCACTCCAGAGTCGAGAAGAGTACGGTATAGCAATGTAGAGCGTAGAAATCCACCGAATAGCAGTGCGTAGCACAAGAGTCAAAGGTAACCTGGCCAAAGCTAACCTATCGTAACCTGACCAAACGCAACTTAATAGACACTAACGTGCTGTAAACCTCTATTCCTGGAGTCCTCAGAGCCAAGCAGTATATAGTAGAGCACAGGAGAGATCATAAATACGCCGCAATGCAGTGTATAGCACAAATGCCAAGGAAATCCTGACCAAACACTCCTAACCTAACATAGTGTACCGAAACCTAACTCAACCTTACGTGCCGAGGCCACTGTTACAGGCCACGCCAGGATCATGCAGAACGTATTAGAGCAAAGTAGAGCGCAGGAATCGCAGGACAGCAGTGCAGAACACGGAAGTATAAACATTCCTATCCAAACCTCACGTAACGTAACATAATCAAACGAAGCATAACTCAAACTAACATGACGAGACCACCATTTCTGGACGCCCCAGAGCCAACAGAGTATACTAGGCCACATCAGAGCGAAGAAATCCGCCGAATTGTGGTGTACACGACAATAGTCGGACGTATCCTGACCTAACCTGACCGTACCTTGCCTATCC
>NW_016911884.1:47146-63984 GCF_001483705.2 Eufriesea mexicana | reverse complement strand
ACAAAAGTCGTATCTATCCTGTCCTAACGTAACAATCCGTAACATGCCTGACCGAAACATGACAGAAACTAACGTGCCGAGACCATTATTTCTGGAATCCCCAGAGGGAATGAGACCATAATAGAGCACAGTAGTGTACTGTAGCTGACAGCACTCCTGTGTATAGCACAAAACTCAAATGTATCCTAACCTAGCCTGTCCTAGCTTAACGTCACCGAACGTAGCGTAACTAAACCTAACTTGCCGAGACCACTACTGCCGGCCTCCCCAAATCCAAGCAGAAAATATTGGGGTGCAGAAATCCACAGAAAATCAGAGTATAGCACAGAAGTCGGCGATAATGCAATCAAGCATAGCTAAACCCAACCTAACCGAACGTAGCATAACCCAACCAAAGGTGCCGGGACCACTATTCCCGGCGTCACCGGAGAAAAGCAGGGTTAGATAGAGCACTTTAGAGAGCAGAAGTCCATAGAATAGCAGTGTGTAGCGAAAAGTCAATGCTGCCCATACCTGACACTCGCAAGCGTAACTTAACCGAACGTAACATAACTCAATGCAAGATGCCGCGACCACGATTTCCGGCCTCCATAGTGCCAAGAAGAACATATTAGAGGAGAGTAGTTCGCTGAAGTCCACGTTACAACAGCGTACAGCACGAGAGTCTAAGATATCCAAACAAAGCTTAACCTAACCTAACCTAACCTTGCACAACATAACACAACGTAACGTGCCACGGCCCCTATGCTGTCCAACCCAGAGTCGAGCAGGATACAGCAAAGCTATGTAGAGTGCAGAAAAGCGCCGGAAAGAAGCGTATATCACAAAAGTCAGAGCAACATAACCAAGTCACATCTAACCTAACCATACCAAACGTAGCTTAACTAAACATAACCTACCGGGAACACTATTGCTGGCCTCTACGGAGCAATGCAGAACATATTAGAGCACAGTAGGGCGTAGAAATCCACCGAAAAGCAGTGTATAGCACGGAAGCCAGAGCCATCCTTCTTAACGGCACCAAACGTAACGTAACCATACGCAACCTACATCAATATAACTTGCCGAGGCCACTACTGTTCGCATCCACAGAGACGAGCAGAACGTACTAGAGCATAGAGGAATGGAGGTATCAAACAAATGTCAGTGCATAGTAAAAAAAGTAAAAACTACTCTATCCTAACTTAACAAACCTTCACATGACAAAACGTAGCATTGCTCAAACCAACGTGCCGAGACAACTGCTGCTGGACTCCTCAGGGTCAAGCTGAATGTTGTAGAGAGCAGACGAGCGCAGGAATCCGCCGAATAACTGTACATAACACGAAAGTCAAAGCTGTCATAAACGAACTTAGCGTAACCTCAACTAACCAAACTTAACGGAAAACGACCTAACGTGCCGAGACCACTGTTTCTGGTCTCCCTAGAGACAAGTAGAAAATATTAGAGCACAGTAGGGAGCAGAAACTCTCCGCATAGCAGTGCGTGGCAAGGAAGTCAATGCTACATTTTCCTAACATAACAAGGAGTAACATAGCCAAACGCAACCTAACTCAACCTATCGTGCCGCGACCACTATCGCTGATCACCCCAGAAGCGAGCAGCACAGATTAGGGGAGAGGAGAGTTCAGAAATCCATAGAAACACCGCGTATAGACGAAGGTCATGGCTATCCTAACCGAGCTATAACTAACCTAACATCGCAAATATAACATAATAGTTATCGCTGCAATTTACGTTTAGTTAGGTTAGGTTAGATTATGTTTGGTCAGGTTGCCTTCGTCTTTTGCGCTATCGATTTTTACGCTCTACTGTGCTCTAGCATATTCTGCCCGGCTCTGTGGTGACCAGCAATATTGGTCTCGGCACGTTAGGTTGGGTAAGGCAACGTACTGTTATGTTACGTTTTGTTACCTTAGGCTAGGATAACTTCGCCTTTTGGGCTGATAGCTGCCATTCAGTGGATTTCTGTTCACTACTGTGATCTGATATGCCATGCTTTGCTCTGACGTGGCCAGAAATTGTTGCCGCGGGGCGTTAGGTTTAATTGTGTTACGTTCGGTCATGTTACACTCGGCTAGGTTTGGGCATACTGCTTCGACTATTGTGCTATGCACTACTATTCCGCGGATTTCTGTTGTATACTGTCGTCTACTACATTCTGCTTGGCTCTGGGGAGGCCTGAAGCAGTAGTCGCGGCACGTCAAGTTTAGATATGCTACGTTCGGTTAGGTTGGGTAAGGCCAGATTAGGTTTGGTTAGGTTGAGGCATTCACTGAAATGCGGTGGATATCTGCGCTCAACTGTGCTGTAGTACATTCTGCTTGTCTTCGTGGAGGCCAGCAATTGTTATACTGCCATGTTGGTTTGTGTTCGGCCACGTGCAGGTATGTTTCGTTTGGCTAGGTTAGTATAGCCTACCCCGACTTTGGTGCTATTCACTGCTTTTCGTTGGATTTCTTCGCTCAAACGAGCTCTAATGTGCTCTGCTTGGGTTTGATGGTGCCCACAATATTGGTCTCGTCACGATATGTCGTGCTACACTACGTTTGGTTAGGTTAGTTTAGGTTAAGCTCTGTCAGGTTATCTTTTACTTTCGTGCTGTGCACTGCTATTCGCAGGATTTCTGAGCTCGACTGAGCTCTACTATACTCTGCTTGGACGTCGGAGGCAAGGTATTATCTTTGCGGCACGTTATCGTGTGTTTGGCTACGTCTGGCATGGTTATGTTAGCTTGCGTTAGGGTTGGATAGCCATCACTTTTGCGCTATACACTTCGATTCTATAGACTTCAGTGCAATACTCTCCTCTAATATGCTCCGATCGATACTGAGGAGGCCAGCGGTTCTGGCCGCGGCACGTCAGGTTCAGTCATATTGCGTTCGCTTATGTTAGGTCAGCTGGGTATGGTTATGATATCTCTGACCCTTGTGCTCAACACTGCTATCCTATGAGTTCCTGCACTCTACTGTGCTCTATCATATTCTGCTGTTCCCTGAGTGCGCCAGCAATAGTGGTCGCGGAATGATAGTTTGTGTTATGTTACGTTTGGTAATGTTACGTTAGTCTAGATTTGGTTAGGATGCCTTTGACTTTTGTGCTCCGCACTGCTGGTCGGTGGACCTCTGCGATCTACTGTGCTCTAATATGTTCAGCTTGGCTCCGGGAAGGCCAGCAATAGTGGTCTCGGCAGGTTATGTTATGTTGAGCAACGTTCTGTTCGGTCGGGTTAGCACGGGTTACGTTAGGATATCTTTGAGTTTTCCGTTTAATACTAGGATGCGGCGAATTTCTACGCTCTACTGTGATCTTATACGCTCCCATTTGCTCAGCGGAGGCCAAAAATAGCGGTTGCGGCGCGATGGGATTTGCTAGGTTACGTTTGGTTAGGTCACGTTTCGTTAGTGTGGGAAAGGATAGCTTTGACTTTTGCGCTATACACTGCTATTCGGTGGATTTCTGCGCTCTACTGTGCTCTAATGTGCTCTGCTCGATTCTCGGGGGCTAGCAAATGTGATCGTGGCGCGTTAGGTTGTGCTATGTTACATTTGGTTAGGTTATGTCAACTTGGGCTTGGTTTGGATATCTTTGTCTCTTATGTTGTACACAGCGATTCTTTGGATTTCTGCCATCTACTCTAGTATAACATGTTCCCTTCGGCTCTGGGGAGGCTACCATTGTTGGTCGGTGCACGATACGTTGAGTTATGTTGCGCTTGGATATGTTACGTTTGGATAGGCTGGGATAGGATAGCATTGACTTCTGTGCAGTAAACTGCAAAACAGCGCACTTCTGCGCCCTGCTGTGCTCTTACGTATCCTGCTTGGCTCTAGGTACGCCAGCATTAGTAGTCTCGGCAGGTTAGGGTGAGATACGCTACGTTCGGTTATACCGCGCTAGTTTGGTTTAGGTCAGCATATGTTTTGCTTCCGTGGTATAGACTGCCATTCGGTGGGTTTCTGCGTTCTTCTGTGCACTACTCTATCCTTCTCGGCTCTTGGGAAGCCAGCAATAGTAGTCACGGCACGTCATGATGCGTTGGGCTACGTTTGGTTAAGTTAGGATAGCTTGCGTTATGCAGGGCATCTCTGACTTTTACGCTCGACACAGACATTCTAAGGAGATATGCGCTATAATCTCCTCTAATACCTTCTGCTAGGATGTGGGGAGGCCATCAATAGTGGCATGGGCGTGCTGGTTTGTGTTAGGCTGCGTTTGGTTGTGTCAAGTTTTGTTAGAATAGGATAGGATAACTTTGACTTTTAAAATTTACACTGCAATTCGGTGGATTTCTGCGCTCTACTCTGCTGTGTCATGCCCTGCTTGGCTCTGGGGAGGGCAGAAATAGTGGTCACCGCATGTATGGCTATTTCGACTGATTTTGGTCGGGTTAGGTTAGGTAATGTTTGGTTAGCAAACCTTTGACTTTTGTGCTATACACTGCTGTCCGGTGGACTACTGCGCTTTAATGTGCTCTAGCATATTCTGCTTCGATGTGTGGAGGCCAATAATGGTGGTCTCGGTACGTTAGGTTCAGATAGGCCACGTTTTGTTAGGTTAGGTTGGCATCGGTTGGGTCTGGATAGCTTCGACTTCTATGCCATACACTGCGATTCTATGGACTTCTTCCATCTACATTCCTGTACTATGCTCTGATTGGCTCTGTGGAGGCCAGCAATAATGGTTGCGGCACCTAGGTTGAGTTAGATTTCGTTTGGTTGTGTTAGGTGTCGCTGGCTTATGTCGGGATACCTTTGACTCTTGTGCACAACCCTGGTATCCTATGGACTTCTGCGCTCTGCTCTGCTCTACTATGTTCAGTTTGTCTCCGGGAACTCCGGGAAAGGAGGTCGCGGCACGTTAGGTTGTGTTTTGTTACGTTTGCTCAGGTTACGTTAGATTAGGTTTTGTCCGCGTACTTTTGACTTTTCTGCTATAGAGTAAATCTCGGTCGACTTCTGCCCTCTACTGTGCCCTAATATGGTCGGCTGGACTATGCAGGAACCAGTAATAGTGGCCTTGGCATGTCTTGTTGTTGTAGGCTACGTTTGGTTATCTTACGTTAGGTCAGGTTAGGCTAGGATATCTTTGACTTATCGTGGATGACAGCAGTTGTGGTCTGGCCACGTTAGGTTGAGGAAACTTACGTTTGGTTTGGTTAGGTTATGTTAGGCTTGGTAAGGATAGCTCTGACTTTTGCGACATACACGTCTATTCGGCGGGCTCCTGCGATGGAAAATGTTCTACAAGCCTATGATTGGCTCTGGGTAGCCAGTAATATTACTCGTGGCACGTTTGTCTGTGTCATGTCACGTTTAGTTAAGCTAGGGTTGTATACATTTGGTTAGGGTGCTTTCGAGTTTTGTGCTGTACACTGCTCTTCGCTGGATTTCAGCGCTCTACACTCCGTTATGCTGCTCCGCTTGGCACTGTGGATGCCAGAAGTTCTGGTCGCGGCACGTTACGTTGTTTTGGTTATGTTACGGTGGGATAGGTTAGGATAGGGCAGCTTTGACCTTTGTGCTAAACATTGCAATGCGGCGGATTTCTGAGATCTACTGAGCTCTAGCATATTCAGCTTGGCTCCGCTGACGCCAGCAACTGTGGTCTCCGCACGTTACGTTGAGTTAGGCTACGTTCGGTTGGGTTGGTTTGGGACAGGTTAGGTTGGGATATCTTTCACTATTGTGCTATACATTGCAATGCAGAAGAATTCTGCGCTCTGCTGTGCTCTGGTGTGTTCTGCTTGGCTCAGTGTTGGCGAGCAGTAGTGGCCTCGGCACGTTAGGATAAGTCAGGTTACTTACGGCTATGCTACATTCGGTGAGGCTAGGTCAGGGCAGCTCTGACTATTGTGCTATGCAATGGAATTCTATGGGTTTCTGCTCTCCCCTCCCCTCTAATGTCTTCTGCTTGACTCTGGGGAGGGCGGCAACAGAGGTCTTGGCACGTTAGTGTGAGTTATGTTACGTTTGGATTCGCAACGTTTGGTTAGGTTAGGACAGGATAGCTTCGATTTTTGCGCAGTACACTGCTATTCGTTGGATATCTCTTCTCTGCTCTATCACACTCTGCTTGCCTCTGGGGACGACAGGAATAGTCGTTGCAGCACGTTAGGTTGTGTCATGCTACGTTTGGTTAGGTTTGGCTTGGATAACTCTGACCATTGTGCTTTGCACGGTTGTCCGGCAGATTTCTGCGCTCTACTGCGCTCTAGTATGTTCTCCTTGGCTCTGCGGAGTGCAGCAATATTGGTCCCGGTACGTTAGGTTGAGTTAGGCAATGTTTGGCTATGTCCTGTTTGCTTCCGTTATGTTTGGTGATTCTGACTTTTGCGTTATACGCAGCGATTCTATGGATGTCTGCGTCGTACTCTGCACTAATGTGTCCTGCTTGGCTATGGGGAGGCCAGAAATATTGGCCGCGGCAGGCTAGTTTGTGCTAAGTTACGTTTGGTTATGTTACGACTGGTTAGGTTAGGAGGGGATAGCCCTGTCTTTATTGCTGCGTCCTGCTGTTAGGTGGATTTCTGCGCCCTACTGTGCTCTAATATCTTCAACTTGGATCTTGCAAGGCCAGCAAGGGTGGTCTCGGCACGTTAAGATGTGTCAGGCTACGATCGGATAGGTTGGTTTGTGCTAAGCTTGGTCAGGATTGCTTCAACGTACGTGATGTACACTGCTGTTCGGTGGATTTCCGCGCTCTACAGTGCTCTAGTGTGCTCTGCTTGGCTCTGCGATTGGCAGCAATAGCGGTCTCGGCAAGTTGTGCTTAGTTAGGCTAAGTTTGGCTATGTCCCGTTGGTTTGAGTTATGTTCGGGCAGCTTTGACTTTTGCGACATACACTGCGATTCTGTGGATTTCTGTGTTCTGCTCTCCATTAATGTGTTCTCCGTGGCTTTGGGGATTCCAGCAATACCGGCCGCGGCATTTTGGCTTGAGCTTGGTTACGTTTGGTTATGTTACGATTAGTTCTGTTAGGAAAGGAAGCTCTGACCTTATTGTTATGGTTTGCTATTTGGTGAATTCCTGTGCCATACAGTGCTATAATGCTCTCAGCTTGGCTCCGTGAAGGTCAGAAATGGTGGCCTCTGCACGTTCCGTTGAGTCATGTTACGTTCGGTTAGGTTCGGATTGCCTATGCTTGTTTGGGATTGCATCAACTTTTGTGCTGTACACTTCTGTTTGGTGGATTTCTCCGCTCTACTGCGATCTAGTATGTCCTGCTTGGTTCTCGGTAGGCCAGTAGTAGTGGACGAGGCACGTCATGGTAAGTTAGGGTACGTTCGGATATGTTGCGACTCCATAGGTTAGGAGAGGATATCTATGCCCTTCGTTTTATATCCTGATATTAGATGGGTTTCTGCGACATTCAGTGCTCTAATAATTCCACCTTGGCTCTTTCAAGGCCAGGAATAGTGGTCTCTGTACCTGATGACGTGTCAGGTTACGTTCGGTTCGGCTAGGTCAGGCCAAGTTTGTACCCAATAGCTTTATATTTTGTGCTGCACACTGCTATTCGGTGGATTTCTGCGCTCCGCTGTGCTCTAGTATGTCCAGCTTGTCTCTGAGGTGGACAACAATAGTGGTCTCTGCACGTTCGATTGAGTTATGTTACGTTTAGTTATGTTACGATTGATGAAGTGAGGAGAGGATATCTATGACTTTCGTGCTATATTTTGCTATTAGGTGAACTCCTGTTCCATACGGTACTTTAGTATTTTCTGCTTGGATCTAGGAAGGCCAGCAAGTGTGGTCTCGGCGAGTTACGATGTCATGCTACGTTCGTTTAGGTTGTGTTAGGCTACGTTTTGTAGGGATAGCTTCGACTTTTGTGCTGTACACTGCTAAACGGTGGGCCTCGGCGCTCTACTGACATCTAGTTTGTCCTGCTTGGCACGGGAGGGGGGGAGTAGCAATAGCTGTCTCGGCACGTCAGTTTGGGTTATGTTAGGATTGGTTATGTTACGGTTGTGTAGGGTAGGAGAGGATAGCATCGCCTGTAGTGCTATAGTCTGCTGTTAGGTGAATTTCCGGGCCCTACGGTTCTTTAACATTCTCAGCTTGGGTCTGGAGAGGCCAGTAATAGTGGTCTCGGCACGTTGTGTTTAGTCGCTTTCCGTTCGGTTAGGTTTTATTTGGTATTGTTTGGTCAGGATAGCTTTTAATTTTGTGCTGTTCTCTGCTATTCGTTGGATCTTTGCTCCAAACAGCGATCTTTTGGCTCTGGGAAGGCCAGCAATAGTCGCCTTTGCACGTCACGTTGTGTCAGGTTACGTTCGGTTTGGCTGGGTCGGGGTAAGTATTGTCTGGATATCATTACCTTTTGTGCTGTACACTGCTCGTCTGTGGATTTTTGCGATCCACTGTGCTCTAGTATGTCCTGCTTGGCTATGTGGAGGCCAGAAATAATGGTATCGTCACGTCATGCTTAGTTACACTACGTTTGGATTGGTTAAGTAAGGTCAGGTTGGGTCAGGGTATGTCTGACTCTTGCGCTGTTCACTGCAGTGAGTTGGGTTTCTGCGCACTACTGTGCTGTAGTACATTTCGCCTGTCTTTGTGGAGGTCAGCAATAGTGGTATCGTCGTATTACGTTGTGTTAGGATACTTTCCCTTGGATTACGTTAGGTTAAGCTCGAGATGGTTAACACAGTCTGTCGTGCTATAGACTGCTATTATGGGTGTTCCTGCGCTGTACGCTGCTCTACTATATTATGCTTACCCCTGGGAATGCCACAAATAGTGGCCGCGCCTCTTTTCGTTGAGGTTGGTTGCGTTTGGTTAGGTTATGTTAGCGTGGATTCGCCTGGATAAATATGTCTTTTGCGGTATATACTGCGATCCCACGGATTTCTGCGTTCTACTGTCCTCTAGTAGCTCTGCTCGACGGTGGGGAGGCCAGAAATAGTGGTCATGGCTCGTTGCATTGAGGTATACTACGTTAGGTTGTTTTGCGTTTGGTTAGGTTAGAGCAGGATACCTTAGACGCCTGTGCTATACACCGACATCCTCCGACATCTGCGCTCTACTGCGTCCTCATATTCTCCGCTTGGCTCTTGGGAGACCAGCAATAGTGGTCTCGGCGAGATAGGTTTATTTAGGCTATGTTTGCACATGTCAAGTTTCGTTATGTTAGGTGAGAATATGTCAGACTTTCGTGCCATTCGATGACATTCCATGGACTTCTGCGCCATACAGCGCTCCAATATGTTCATCTTGGCTCCGGTGCAGCCAGTAGCAGCGGTCGTGGCAAGTCAGGTTGAGTTAGGTTACGTTTGGTTAGGTTCAGTTGGGTTATGTTTGGTTAGGGAAGCTATGACCTTCGTACTATGCGCATTTATTCGGGGTTTTCTGTGATCTACTGTGCTCTGCTACTCTCTACTTCTCTCAGTGGATGTCGGGAGCAGTGGTCGCGACTCATTATGTTGAGCTATGCAGCGTTCAGTTAGGTTATGTAAGGTCAGGTTATGTTGGGGTATCATCGACTTTTGTGCTATACACTGCCATTTGGTGGATTCCTGCGCTCTATGTTGCTCTATTATACTCAGCCCGACAATGCGAATGCCAGCAATGGTGGTCGCGGCACGTCAGGTTGTGTCAGGCTACGTTTTTTTAGGTAAGGTTAGGTCAAGTTTGGAAAGGATAGCTACAACTTTCGTACTATACACCGTTACTCGGTGGATTTCTGTGACCTCCGGCGCTCTCTCGCTTTTTGCTTGTCTCTCTGGAGGCCAGCAATAGTGGTCTCGTCGTATTAGGCTCAGTTAGGCTACGTATGGCTGTATTACGTTCGGCCGGGGTAGGATAGGCTATTCTCACTTTTGCGCTGTTCACTGCTGTTCGGTACATTTCTGCGTTCCAATGTGCACTAAAATGCTCTGCTTGCCTCTGGGGAGGCCACAAATATTGATCTCATCACCACATGCTTAGTTACACTATGTTTGGGTAGGTTGGGTAAGGCTAGGTGATGTCAGTGTATGTCTGTCCCTTGTGCTATGCACTGCAATGCGGTGAATTTTTGAGCTCCGCTGTGCTCTAGTATATTCTACTCGGATCTGGGTTGGCCAGCAATAGTATCTCGGCAAGTCTACGTTTGGTGAGGCTAGCGTAGGGTAGTCTAGCCCTTTATGTTGAACACAGCTATCCGTGGATTTATGCGCTCTACTGTGGTCCAGTATATTCTGCTTGGCTCTACGAATGCCATCAGCGGCGGTCAAGGCACGTTATGCTGTGTTAGGCTACGTTCCGTTAGGTTGGGTTAGGCCAGGTTGTGTCAGTGTATCTACGAATTTTGTGCTATTCACTGCACTGCCATTGATTCATGGTCACCATTCTGCTCTACTACATACTGCTTTTCTCTGTGGGGGTCAGCAATAGTGGTCTCCTCGTGTTAGGTTGAGCCACGTTACGATTGGATATATTACGTTTGGCTATGTTGGGATATGCTACTGCGTCTTTTGTGCTTTATACTGTGTACGGTAGATTTCGGCGCTCTAATGTGCTCTACTATATTCGGCTTAGCCCTGTGAATGCCAGCAATATTGGTCTCGGCAACATAGTCTGAATTAGGTTACGTTCGTATAGTTTAGAGTAGGCAAATTTCGGTACGGATTGCTTTGACTTTCGTAATATAAACTGTTGTCCGTTGGATTTTTGCGCTCGTCTGTGCTCCACTGTATTCAGCTTGGCCCTGGGGAGGCCACCAATAGTTGTCGCGGCACGTTATGTTGGGGGAGACTTTGTTTGGTTAGGTTACATTAGCTTGGGTTATGTTTGGATAGATACACCTTTTGTGCCGTACACTTCGATTTTATTTATTTCTGCGCCCTACTGTCCTCTAGTAAGTTCTGCTCGAACCTGTGGAGACTATCAGTAGTGGTCGTGGTACGTTAGTTTGAGTCATGTTACGTTCGGTTATGTTAAGTTTGGATACGTTAGGATAGGATGTCTTTGACTTTTAGGCTATACTCTGCTATTAGGTGGACTTCTGCGCTCTAGTGTACCCTAGTATGCTCTGCTAGGCTCTGTGGAGAGCAGCCATAGAGGTCTCGGCACGTTATGTTGATTTTGGCTACGTTTGGTAGGGTTACGATAGCCTGGGTTAGGTCTGGATAGCTACAACTTTTGAGATATACAGTGCGATTCTACAGATTTCTGCGTTCTACTGTTCTCTAATATGTTCGGCTCGACCCTGGCGAGGCCATCTATAGGGGTCGTGGTACGTTAGTTTGAGTCATGTTACGATCGGTTATGTTAAATTTGGATATGTTAGGATAGGATATCTTTGATTTTTGGGCTATACTCTGCTATTAGGTGGGCTTCTGCGCTCTAGTGTGCCCTAGTATGCTCTGCTAGGCTCTGTGGAGCGCAGCAATAGAGGTCGCGGCACGTCAGTTTGAGTTAGGTGAAGCTAGGATTGGTTTCGTTAGGATAAGTTTGGACAAGACAGCTTCAACTTTCGTGCTATGCACTGCAATGCTGTGGATTTCTGTCTCATCCTGTGCTCTAGTATCCTCTGCTGGCACTGGGGATGCCAGCAATAATGGTCTTGACACGGTATATTGAGTTACATTATCCTTAGGTATGCTAAGTTAGGCCATGTTAGGTCAGGGTATCCTTCACTTTTGTGCTACGCACTGCAATGCTGCCGTTTTCGGCGCTCTATTAGAATTTTCTGGTTGGATCTGGGGAGGCCAGCAACAGCGGCTTCGGTACGATAGGTTGAGTTAGGCTACGTTTCGCTATGCTGCGTTTGGTGAGGCTAGCATAGGGTAGTATAGCCCTTTATGCTGAAGACAGCTATCCCCGGATTTATGCGCTGTACTGTGGTCCAGTATATTCTGCTTGGCTCTACGAATGCCATCAGCGGCGGTCATGGCACTTTATGCTGTGTTAGGCTACGTTCCGCTAGGTTGGGTTAGGCCAGTACAATGCTATAGTATATTCTACTTGGGTCTGGGGAGGCGAGCAATGGTGGTTTCGGCGAGTTGGTTTCAGAAAGATTACGTGTGTTCATGCTACGGTTGGTATAGTTAGGATTCGATGGCCCCGACTTTTGCGCTGTGCACTGCTATTCGGACGATGTCTGATATCTAGCGTGCTCCAATATTTTCTGCTTGGCTCTGGAAGGGCCGGCAATATTGGACTCGTCACGTTATGTTATGCTGCACAACGTTTGTGTAGGTTAGGTTAGGTTAGCTTAGGTCAGGATATGTTTGAATCTTGCGGTATACACTGCTATTCCAGTAGCCAGTAGTGGTCGTTGCACATTAGGTTGAGCTATGTTACGTATCGTTAGGATAGGTTAGGTTAAGTTTGGTAAAGATGGCTTTAGCTTTCGTGCCATACACTGCTTTTCGCTGGATTTCTGCGCTCTACGTGTCTCTACTATATTCTGTTTGGCTCTGAGGAAGCCAGGAGCAGTGATCGCGGCATTATGTTCGGTTATGCTACGTTTGATTGGACTAGTTTTTCGGCGCTCTAATGTGCTCTACTATATTCTGCTTAGCCCTGTGAATGCCAGCAATATTGGTCCCCGCAACATAGTCTGAGTTAGGTTACGTTCGTATAGTTTAGAGTAGGTAAATTTCGGTACGGATTGCTTTGACTTTCTTAATATAAACTGTTTTTCTATGCCAGGTTAGGTTAGGGTATCCTCGGCTTTTGTGACATACTCTGCTATTCGGTGGATTCGTGCGCTCTAACATGCTCTAATATATTCTTTGCGCTCGTCTGTGCTCCACTGTATTCAGCTTGGCCCTGGGGAGGCCACCAATAGTTGTCGCGGCAGGTTATGTCGGGGGAGACTTTGTTTGGTTAGGTTACATTAGCTTGGGTTATGTTTGGATAGATACACCTTTTGTGCCGTACACTTCGATTTTATTTATTTATGCGCCCTACTGTCCTCTAGTAAGTTCTGCTCGAACCTGTGGAGACCAACAGTAGTGGTCGTGGTACGTTAGTTTGAGTCATGTTACGTTCGGTTATGTTAAGTTCGGATACGTTAGGATAGGATGTCTTTGACTTTTAGGCTATACTCTGCAATTAGGTGGGCTTCTGCGCTCTAGTGTACCCTAGTATGCTCTGCTAGGCTCTGCGGAGAGCAGCAATAGAGGTCTCGGCACGTTATGTTGATTTTGGCTACGTTTGGTATGGTTACGATAGCCTGGGTTAGGCCTGGATAGCTAAAACTTTTGATATATACAGTGCGATTCTACGGATTTCTGCGTTCTACTGTTCTCTAATATGTTCGGCTCGACCCTGGCGAGGCCTTCTATAGGGGTTCACGGTATGTTGAATTACACTTCCCTTGGGTAGGCTAGGTTAGGCCATGTTAGGTCAGGGTATCCTTCACTTTTGTGCTACGAACTGCAATGCTGCCGTTTCCGGCGCTCTACAGTGCTTCAGTATATTCTACTTGGGTCCGGGGAGGCGAGCAATGGTGGTTTCGGCGCGTTGGGTTCAGAAATATTACGTGTGTTTATGCTACGGTTGGTATAGTTAGGATTCGATGGCCCCGACTTTTGCGTTGTGCACTGCTATTCGGACGATGTCTGCTATCTAGCGTGCTCCAATATTTTCTGCTTGGCTCTGGGAGGGCCGGCAATATTGGACTCGTCACGTTATGTTATGCTGCAAAACGTTTGTGTAGGTTAGGTTAGGTGAGCTTAGGTCAGGATATGTTTGAATCTTGCGGTATACACTGCTATTCGGTGGATTTTTGCTCCGCACATAGCTCAACAATACTCTGCTCGAACCTGTGGTGGCTAGCAATAATGGTCGTTACACATTAGTTTGAGCTATGTTACGTATCGTTGGGATAGGTTATGTTAAGTTTGGTAAAGATGGCTTTAGCTTTCGTGCCATACACTGCTTTTCGGTGGATTTCTGCGCTCTACGTGTCTCTACTATATTCTGCTAGGCTCTGAGGATGCCAGGAGCAGTGATCGCGGCATTATGTTCGGTTACGCTACGTTTGGTTGCACTAGTCTATGCCAGGTTAGGTTAGGGTATCCTCGGCTTTTGTGACATACTCTGCTATTCGGTGGATTCGTGCGCTCTAACATGCTCTAATATATTCTGCTCGACTCTGGGGAGACGAACAATAGCGCTCGCGGCACGTTAGTTTGAGTTTGGGTACGTTTGGTTGGCCTAAGTCGGGTTAAGTGTTGTTAGGATGGCTTTGACTTTCGTGCTGTACACTCTTATTCGGTGTATCCGTGTTATCTGCTCTGCTCTCCAACATTCTACTTGGCTATAGAGAGGCCAGGTGCAGTGGTCGCTGCAGGTTATGTTGAGCTATGCTACGTTCGGATAGGTTAGGTTAATCCTAATCAGTTCAGTATGCGTTCCGCTTTTGTGCTATACTCTGCAATGAGGTGAATTTCTGCTCTCTGCTCTGCTCTGGTGTTTTCTTCTTGGCTCTGGTGTGGCCAGCAATAGTGATCTCGACACGTTTGTTTCAGCTATGCTACGTTCGTGTATGTTATGTTTGGTGAGGTTAGGATATGATATACCAGACATTTGTGCTTTGCACTGCTACCCGCGGAATTCTGCGCACCACTGTGCTCAAGTGCATTCTCCTTTTCTTTGTGGAGGCCAGCATTAGTGGTCTCGTCTTGTTAGGTTCAGTTAAGATACGTTTGCCTATGTTACGTTTGGCTAGGTTATGGTGTGCTACTCCTTCTTTTGTGCTATACGCCGTTATTCGGTGGGTCTCTGCTCCCCTATGTGCTCCAATATGCTCAGCTTGTCCATGGAGTGGCCAGTGATAGCGGTCTCGGCACGTTAGGTTGAGTTAGGTTACGTTAGGTTAGATTAGGTTAGGCTACGTTTGGTTAGTATAGCTTCTACTTTCCTGTTATACACTGAAGTTCGATGTATTTCTGTTATTTACCGTGCTCTATTGCATTCCGATTGTCTCTGTGGAGGCCAGCAGTACTGGACTCGTTATGTTAGGTTGAGTAAAGCCACGTTTGAATATGTTAGCTGAGGCTAAGTTTGGTTATGATAGCCTTGACTTTCGTGCTGTATATTGTTATTCTGTGGACTTCTGTGCTCTACTGTGCTCTACTGTATGCTGCTAGGGTAGCGGGTGGCCAGCAGCGGTGTTCGCGTATCTCTGTTTGGGTTATGCAACGTTAGGTATGGTTAGGTTTGGTCAAGTTATGCCTGGATATCAACAACTTTTGCTATGTTCACTGCAATGCGCTGGATTTCTGCGCTCTACTGTGCTCTAGTACACTCTGCTTTTCTCTGGGGAGGCTAGTAATCGTGGTGTGGGCGCGTTAGGTTCAGTAAGTATACGTTTGCGTATGACATGTTTGGTTATGCTAGTACAGTATAATACAAGCTTTTATGCCGTTCAATGCTATTCGATGGATTTCTGCGCCCTACTGCGGTCTAATATGTTCTGCTTGTCTGTGGCGATGCCAGCAATGGTGGACCCGACACGATTGGCTGAGTTATGTCACGTTTCGTTAGGGTAGGTTTGTAATGCCTGGTTAGGATTTCTATGGCTTTTTCGCTTTACACAGCTATTCGGAGGATTTCGGCGCTCTACATTGCTCTACTATGCTCTGCTCGACTCTGGGTAGGTGAGCAGTACTGGCCGTGGCACGTTAGGATGAAGTGTGTTACGATTGGTTATGTCATGTTAGGCTATATTTGGTTAGGATAGCTTTGGCGTTCCTGCTGTACACTGATATTCGTTGCATATCTGTGATTTCATGTGCTCTACTACATTCTGCTTGGCTCTGGTGTAGCCAGCTACAGTGGTCTCGACGCGTTACGCTGGGCTGTGTTACGTTTGGTTAGGACAGGATGGGGTGGTTTGGTTAGGTTATCTACGGCTTTTGTGCGATACATAGCAATGCGCTGGATTTCTGCGCTCTGCTGTGCCGTAGTATATACTGCTTGGCGCTGGGGAGGCCAGAAATTGTGGTAGCGTCGGGTTAGCATCGGTTAGGCTTCGTTTGATTATGATACGTTGGTGAGGTTTGGATACAGTAATTTAGACTTTTGTGCTATACACTGCAATCCGCGGATATCTGCGCTCTACCGTGCTGCAATATTTTCTGCTTCTCTCTGTGGAGGCCAGCAATAGCGGTCTCGTAGTGTTGGGTTCATATAGACTACGTTTTGGTTTGTCACGCTTGGCTTGGTTAGGAAAGGCTACTTTGACTTTTGTGCTATACAATGCTATTCGGTGGATTTTTGTGCTCTAATGTGCTATAACATGCTCTGCTTGGCCCTCGGGCGGCCAGTAGTAATTTCCTCGGCACGTTAGTTTGAACTGGGTTTTGTGCCGTTAGGTCTGGTTAGGAAGGCTCGGATAGTGTTTCTTCGACGTTTGTGCTGCACACTGCTATTTGGTGGATTCCTGCGCTCTACATTGCTCCACTATACTCTCCTCGACCATTGGGATTCGAGCACAAGTTGTCCTGGTACGTCAGGCGGAGTTCTGTTACGTTGGGTTAGGTGAGGTTAGGTTAATTGTTGCGAGGATAGCTTTGACTTTCGTGCTATACACCCTTATTCGGTGTATTTCTGTTGTCTGCTGTGCTCTACTACATTCTGCTTGTCTATGGGGAGGCCAGGAGCAGTGGGCGCTACACGTTACGTTGAGCTACGCTACGTTCGGTTATGTTAGGTTAGGGCAGCTTATGCTGGGATATCTGGGGCTATTGTGCTATTCACTGCAATGCGGTGGATTTCAGCGCTCTACTGCGCGCCAGCACATTCTGTTTGTCGCAGTGGAGGCCTGTACTTGTTGTTTGTTTATGTAAGGTTCAGTTACGTTGCGATAGGATATGTTACGTTAGGCTAGGTTCGGA
>NW_016911884.1:37345-44752 GCF_001483705.2 Eufriesea mexicana | reverse complement strand
ACCCTGCTATTTGGTGAATTTCTGTGCACTACATTGCTCTACTGTACTCTGCTCGACAATGGGGAGGCGAGCAATAGTGGCAGTGGCACGTTACGGTGAGTTAGGTTATGTTCGGTCAGGCTACGTAGTGCTATGTTTGGTTAGTGTAGCTTTCGCTTATGTGGTATACACTGTTATTCGGTGGATCCCTGTGGTCTACAGCGCTCTACTATATCCTGCTAGGCTATGGGGATGCCAGGAGCGGTGTTCGCGTCTCGTTATTTTTAGTTATTCTACGTTTGGTATGGTTAGGTTAGGTCTAGCTATGCCAGGATATCAACGACTTTTGCTCTGTTCACAGCAATGCGATGGATTTTTGCGCTCTACTGTGCTCTAGTACAATCTGCTTGCCTCTTGGTTGGCCAGCAATAGTGATCTGGGCGCGTTAGTTTTAGTTAGGCTACGTTTGCATATGACAATGTTGGTTACGTTAGGACAGCGTTGCTTAGACTTTTGTGCCATTCACCGCTAACCGGTGGATTTCTCCGCTCTACTTCGCTTTAATATGTCCTGCTCGCCTCTGAGGTGGCAGGTAATTGTGGTCTCGTCTCGATGTGTTTTGTTTCATTACGTATCGTTGGGGTAGGTCAGGATGGCATGGTTAGAGTTTTTTGAATTCTGTGCTATACACTGCTCTCCGGTGGATGTCTGAGCGCGAAATTGCTCTACTATATGCTGCTTTGCTCTGGGGATGCCAGCAGCAGTGTTCGCGGCTTTACCTTCAGTTATGCTACTTTTGGATATGTTACGTCATGTCAGGTTTGGTTCGGATATCTTCGACTTTTGTGCTATACACAACTATTCGGTGGATTTTTGCGCTCTACACTGCTCTACTATGCTCTGCTCGACTCTGGGTAGGCGAGCAATACTGACCTTGGCACGTTATGGTGAGGTATGTTACGATCGGTAATAACATGTTAGGCTAAATTTGGTTAGGATAGCTTTGGCGTTCGTACTGCACACTGTTATACGTTGCATATCTGTGATTTGCTGTGCTCTACTACATTCTGTTTGGCTCTGGTGTATCCAGCTATAGTGGTCTCGACACGTTATGCTGAGCTATGTTACGTTTGGTTAGGATAGGATGGGGTGGTTGGGTTATATTATCTACGGCTTTTGTGCGATACATTGCAATGCGCTGGATTTCTGCGCTCTGCTCTGCCGTAGTATATGCTGCTTGGCGCTGGGGAGGGCAGAAGTAGTGGTCGCGTCGGGTTAGCTTCTGTTAGGCTACGTTTTATTATGTTACGTTGGTGAGGTTTGGATACAATGGTTTAGACTTTTGTTCCATACACTGGTATCCGTGGACATTTGCGCTCAACCGTGCGCCAATATTTTCTGCTTCGCTGTGGCGAGGCCAGCAATCGTGGTCTCGGCACGTTAGGCTGGGTTACGTTGCGTGTGGTTAGGTTATCTTATGTCTTGGTCGGTCTGGTTATCTTTGACTTTCCTACTGTACACCGCTATTCGGTGGGTTTCCACGCTCTGGTGCCCTATAACATGCTCTCCTTGGCTCTGGGGTGTCCATTAATAGTGGTCCCGGTACGCTCTGTTAAGTTACGCTGCATTCGGTTAGGTTAGGTTGTGTCAGGTTAGGCCAGTATATGTTCGACTTTTGTGCTCTTCACTGCAATGCGGTGGTATTCTGCGCACAACTGTGCTGTAGTACACTCTGCTTGTCTCTGCGGAGGGCTACGATAGTGGTCACGTCATGTTAGGTTGGATTATGTTACGTTTGGATGTGTTACGTTTGGATAGGTTAGGACAGTCTACTTTGACCTTTGTGTTCTACACTGCTATTCCGTGGGTTTCTGTGCTCTACTGTGCTCTACTACAATCTGCCTGGCTCTGGGGTGGGCAGGTGCAGTGGACCCGGCACGCCTTTCTCAGGTACACTGCGTTTGGATAGGCCAGCTATGGTCAGGATATGACAGGGTATGCTTGACTTTTGCGCTTCAGGCTACCATGCGGTTGATATGAGCACTCTACTGTGCTCCAGTATTTTCTGCTTGGCTCTTAGGAGACCAGCAGTAGTGGCCTCGTCGCGTTAGGTTGCGTTATGTTTCGTATCGTCAGGTTATGTTAGGAACGTTTGGTCAGGCTTTCTTTGACTTTTGTGCTATACACTGCAACTCGGTGGATACCTGCGCTATATGTGGCTCCACTATACTATGCAAGTACCTCGGGGGTCAGCAGTAGTGGTCGCCGCACGCCACGTTTAGCTACATTACGTTTGGTTATATTAGGTAACGTTGAGCTCGGTTAGGATAGCTAGGTCTTTTGTACTTTACTCTGCTATAAGGCTGATTTCTGCGGTCTTCGTTGCTCTACTATATTATACCTGACGCTAGAGTTGCCAGCAATGGCTTCCCCGGCACGACAGGCCGTGTTTTGTGACGTTTGGTTAGGTTAAGTTCGGTTAGGTTCGGTTTGGGTGGTTTCGAGTTTTGCGCTGTACTTGGCCATTTGGTGAACTTCTGCGCTCCACTGTGCTCTAATGCGTTCCGCTTGGTTCGGGGAAGACAGCTATAGAGGTTTTGTCCCGTTAAGCATATATATTCTACGTTTGGTTATATTAGGTTAGGACGGGTTGTGTTAGGATATCTTTGACCTTTGAGATGTACGTTGCTATTTGGTGGCTTTCTGATCTCTACTGTGCTCTACTATACTCTGCTTGAATCTGGGGAGGTCAGCAACGGCGGTCGTGGCACGATAGGCCTTGTTAGGCTACGTTTGTGAATGTTACGGTAGGTTAGGTTAGGAGACGGTTGCTTTGAACATTGAGATATACACTGCTATTCGGTGCGTTCCTGCTCTCTACATTGCTCTACTCGACGATAGGGATGCGAACAATGGTGGTCGTGTCACGTTAGCTTCAGTTAGGTTACGCTTGGTTATGTTAGGTTAGGTTATGTTTGGTTCGGATAGCTATGACTTTCGTGCTATACAGTGCTTCTCGGGGCCTGCGCTCTACTGTGCAATAGTATGCTCTGCTTTGCTCTGGGGATATCAACAACAGAGGTCTATGCACGTTGGTTTGAGTTAGATTACGTTTGGCTTTACTATGCTCGGTTACGTTAGGCCAGGACAGCTATACCTCTTGTGCTATTCACTACAATGCTGCGGACTTCTGCGCTCTACTGTACTCTAGTATATTCCGCAATAGTGTTCTCGTCATGTCAGGTTGAGCTGTGTTACGTTTGGGTACGTTGCGGTTGACTAGGTTAGGATAGGCTACTTCCATTTATGTGCTCTACACTGCTGTTCCGTGGATTACTATGATATACTGCGATCTACTACGTTCTGCTTGGCTCTGGGGAAGCCAGGAGCAGTGGTCGCTTAGCGTCATTTTGAGTTATTCCACGTTTGGTTAGGTTAGGTTGGGTCAGGTCTGGTCAGGTCAGGATATCTATGCCTCTCGTCCTTTTCACTGCAATGCTGTCGCCTTCTGCGCTCTACTGTGCTCTTGTACCTTCTGCTTGACTCTGCCGAGGCCAGAAATATTGGTCTCGTCGTGTTAGGTTGAGATCTGCTACATTTAGACAAGTTAAGTTTGGCTAGGTTGGGATAGGCTACTTTGACTTTTTGCAATTTACTGATATACGGTGGATATCCGCGATCTAATCTCCTCTAATATGCATTGCTTGGCTCTTGAGAGGCTAGCAATAGTGGTCTCGGCGCGTTAGGTTACGTTAGGCTACGTTTGGTTAAGTTAGGGTCGGTCACGTTAGGTTAACGTATCTGTGACTTTTGTGCTTTACACTGCAATTCGGTGGATTTCTGCTCTCTACTGTGCTCTGGTATGTGCTGCATGGCACTGTAGATGAGAGCAAAAACGGTCTCCTCTCGTTAGGTTTAATTATTCTGCGCTTCGTTTGGTTACGTTAGGACACGTAAGGCTAGGATTTGTTTGACGTTTGTGTTATTCACTGCTCTATGGAGGCTTTCTGTCCTCTGCTGTGCACTATTATATTCTACTTGGCTCCGGAGAATCAGGCAGTAGCAGTCTCGGCACGTAAAGTTAAGTTAGATTGCGTTTGATCATATTACGTTTGGACTGGTTAGGATAAGGTAGCGGAGACTTCAGTGATATACACTGCTATTCGTCATATTTCTACGCTCTACATTGCGCGATTTCCACGGTCTGCTCTGCTCTACTATAATCTACTCGTTTCTGGGGATGTCGGCAATGGCAGTCGTGCCTCCATAGTTTGAGTTAGGTTACGTCTGGTCAGGTTAGGTTAGGCTAAGTATGGTTAGGGTAGCTTCGAATATCATGTTTTACAAAGTTTGTCGGTGGATTCCTCCCGTCAGCTGTGTGCTGCTCTAATCTGCTAGACCCCGGAGAGGCCAGCAATAGTAGTCGCGGCAGGTTACGAACAGTTGTGCTGCGTTTGGTAAGGTTACGTTAGCTTGTGCTTCGTACTGATACCTTTGACTTTTCTGCTATACATTGCGATCCTATGGATTTCAGCGCTCGACTGTCCTCTTCCATATTTTGCCCTGTACTCGGAGGCCAGCAATAGTGGTTTCGGCACGGCATGTTTAGCTGGCCACGTTTGGTTAACGAAGGTAAGCCCAGGTATGGCTTGGATGTCTTTGACTTCTGTGCTGTACGCTGCAATGTGGCAGACTTCTGTGGTCTACTGTTCTCTGGTATATTCTGCTTGGCTCTGTGCTGACCAGCAATGGCGGCCTCGGCACGTATGGTTAAGTCAGGTAATGCATGGCACGGCTATGTTCGGATAGATTTCGACAGCATAGCTACGACCCTTGTGCTATACACTGCTATTCGCTCTAAATTTGTGCACTGCATTGCTCTACTGGCATCCGCTTGTCTCTGTGGAAACCAGTAATAGCAGTCGTGGCAGGTTTGTCTGAGTCATGTTACGCTTGGGAAGGTCAGGTTAGGTTAAATTTGGTTAGAACGTCATTGCCATTTTTGCTGTCCGCCGCTGGTCGGTGGGTGTCTGCGATCTGCATTGCTCAACATGCATCTGCTTGACTCTAGGGAGGACAGCAATAGTGGTCGTTACTCGTTTGGCTTATCTATGTTTCGTTTGGTTAGGTTCGGTTAGATTATGTTTGGTTAGGATGGCTTTGAATTTTGTGCTATAAACTGCAATTCTGTGGATTTCTGAACCCTACATTGATCTACTATACTCAGCTCGACTCTCGGGAGGCCAGCAGTTTGGTCGTCGCACGTTAGTTTGAGTTGGGTTTGGTTAGGTTTGGTATGGTTATGATAGGATAGCTTTGACTTTTGTGCCATAATCTGCTACTATGTGGGCTTCTACGCTCTACTGTGCTGTAATATGCTCTGGTTGGCGCTGGGCATTCCAGCAGCGGTGGTCTGGGCGCGTTAGCTTCAGCTAGGCTACGTTCAATTGGGTTACGCTTGGTTAGGTTAGGATACGGTATCTTTTACTCTTGTGCTATGCACTGTTATTCGGCGGAATGCAGCGATTTACATTGCTCTACTATGTTGTGCTCGGCGCTCGCGATCCGAGCAATGGTGGTCGTGGCACATTGGTTTGTGTTATGTTAAGTTCGGTTATGTTAGGTTAGACTAAGTTTGGTTAGGGATTCGTGGCACATTGGTTTGTGTTATGTTAAGTTCGGTTATGTTAGGTTAGGCTAAGTTTGGTTAGTGTTAAGTTCGGTTATGTTAGGTTAGGCTAAGTTTGGTTAGGGAGGCTTCGACTTTCATGCTAGACACGGATACCTGGTGGACTTCCGCCCTCCACTGTGTTCTACTCAAATCAGCTAGAACATGGGCAGGCCAGCAATAGTAGTGGCGGCACGTTAAGTTGAGCTTTTCTAGATTAGGTTACGTTAGCTTGGGATAGGTTTGGATGTCTTTGACCTTTCTGCTGTGCACCGCGATTATACTGGTTTATGCGGCCTATAGTCCTCTAATATGATCTGCTTTGCTCTTGGAAGGCCAGCAGCAGTGGTGGTGGCACGTTCGGTTTAGTTTGAATACGTTTGGTAGTGTTACGATTTGTTAGGCTAAGTCAGTATACCCTCGATTCTTGTGCTACATACTGCTTTTCGTTGGATTTCTGCCCCCATCTGTGTTCTAATATGATCTCCCTTGCTCTATGGATATCAAAAATTGTGGCCGCGGCATGTTGGGTTGAGTTAAGTTACGTTCGCTTAGTTTTTGTTTGCATGAGTAAGGCATGGACAGCATTGATTTTTCTGCTATACGCTGCGATTCTACGGATTCCTGCACCCGACCCCACTATTGTATGCTCTACATGGCCCCGTGGATGTCGCCAATAGTGGTCGCGGGTCGCTAGGTTGAGTTTGTTTATGTTTACCTTGGTTTGGTTAGGTTGGGTTAGGATGGGATAGCTAGGATTTTTGCGCTACACACGGCAATTCTAAGGACTTCCGCGCCCCATTGTGCGCTATCACGCTCTGATAGTCTCCGGGCATGCCAGCAGTAGCGGCCGCGGCACGTTTGGTTGAGCCATGCTACGTTTGGTTCGGTACATTTTGGTTAGGTTAGGATGGGATACCTCCGTCTTTTGGCTATACACTGCCATACGGTGGATTTCTGCGCTCTACTGCGCTCTAATATGCTCTGCTTGGCTCTGTAGAGGACAGCAATACTAACCTCGGCACCTTATGCTGAGCTATGCTACGTTCGGTTGGGTTAGGTTTGGACAGGTGGGTTAGGTTATCCTCCACTCTTCTGCTATACGCTGCATTGCGTTGGATTACTGCGCTCTACTGTGCTCTAGTATATTCTGCTCGTCTCTGTAGAGGCTAGCAATAGTGGTCTCGGCGCGTTAGATCGAGTTAGGTTACTTTCGGTTGCGTTACGTCTGGTGATGTTAGGAGAGTATAGCTTTGACTTTTGTGCTACACAATATTATTCCGTGGACCTCTGCGCTGTACTATGCGCTGACCCGCTCCGCTTGTGTCTGTGGACGCCAGGAGTATTGGCAGCGGAAAGTTAGTTTGAGGTACGTTTCGTCTGGTTTGTCATGGTTTGGTTAGGTTTGAATTGGATAGCTTTGACTCTTGTGCCATGCATTGCTATTCTGTCGATTTCAGCGCCTCACGCTGGTCTGCCGCAATCTGCTTAGCTCCCGTGAGGCCAGCAATAGTGGTTGTGGCACCGCAGTCTGAGCTACGTTACGTTTGGTTATGCTATGTTTAGTCAGGTTAGGAGACTGCAGCTTTGACTTTTGTGCTATACACTGCTTCTCGTCGCATTTCTGTGCTCTACCGTGCTTTGATATGCTCTGCTTCGTTCTGCGCGTGCCAGCAATTGTGGCCGCGGCACGTTACATTGAGTTGTGTTACGTTTGGTTATGTTACGGTTTGTTGGGTTAGGAAAGATTGGCTAAACTT
>NW_016911884.1:29584-33566 GCF_001483705.2 Eufriesea mexicana | reverse complement strand
GGTTGACTTATGTTAGGTTTGGCTTGGCTAGGTTGGGTTAGGTTTGGCTGGGATTGCTGTGAATCTTGCGCTACACTCTTCTATTCGAGAAATTTCTGCGCCCTGCATTTCTCTACTAGACTATGCTTGCCTGTGGGGTGGCCAGCAATAGTGGTCGTGACACGCTTGGCTGTGTTCGGTTACGTTCGGTATTGGTCAGGGTAGGTTAAGTTTGGTTAGGGTTGCTTTGACGTTTTTGCCATACACTGCTATTCGGTGGACTTATGCGCTTTACTGTGTACTAGTATATTCTGCTTGGCTGTGGGGAGGCTAGCAGTAGTGCTCTCGGCATGTTATGTTGGGTTCGATTGCGCTTGGTTAGGTTAGGTTATTTTAGGTGAGGCTGGGATAGTGTTGGTTTTTGAGCTACACACAGATAATCTATGGACTTCGGCGCTCTACTGCGCGCTGCCACAATCTGCTTGGTTCCGGGGTCGCCAGGAATGGTGGTCGCGACAGGTTACGTTGAAATCGATTCCGCTCGGCCATATAAGGTTATGCTGTGTTTGTTTGGGATAGCTTTGACCTTTGTTCTGCCCGCTGCTCTTCTATGGACTTCTGCGCCGTAATTTGCCCTATCGCGCTCTTCTTGTCTCTGGGGACGCCAGGAATGGTGGACGCAGCACGTTAGGTGGAGCTTTGCTACATACGGTTAGGTAAGTTGTAGATAGGTTTGGATGGGATAGCTCCGACTTTTGTGATATACATTGCTATTTGGTGCACTTCTGCGCTGTACCGTGCTCCAATATGGTCTCCTTGGCTTGGAGAGGACAGCAACGATGGTCTCGGCATGTTACCTTGTGTTCTGTTACGTTTGTTCATGATACGATTTGTTACGTTGGGAAAGTTTAGATTTAACTTCTGTGGCATACACTGCTGTTCGGTGGATTCGAGTTCTCTACTGTGCTCTAGTATGCTCTGTTCGGCTCTGAGGAGGCCACAAAACTTGGCGGCGGCATGTTTGGTTCTGCTAGACTACGTTTGGCTAGTTTAGGTTAACATGGGATAGGTTTTGACAGCTTTGACTTTTCCGCTGTACACTGCGATTCTGTGGATTTTGTGCCCTACTCTCGTCTGGTATGCTCTGCATGGCTCTGGTGGTTCCAGACATGGTAATCGAGGAACGATAGGTTGAGATATGATACGCTTGGTCTGGTTATGTTAGCATTGTTTAGGCTAGGATAGCTTCGACTTTTCCACTTTACACTGCGATTCCATGGATGTCTGTTCTCTGCTCTCCTCTGTTATGTTCTGCTTCGCTCTGTGCAGGCCAGCAATACACGTCGCGGCACGATATGTTGGGTTACGTAACGATTTGTTAGGGTATGTTAGGTTAGGTTTGGTCAGGATGGCTTCCACTTTTGTGCTATACACCGCTGTTCGGCGGATTTCTGCGCCGTACTGCGATCTAAAATCCCCAGCTTTGCTCTGCGTAGGCCAGAAATTGTGGCTGCGGCGCGTTAGGTTGTGTTATGTCTCGTTTGGTTAGGTTAGGTTTCTTTGGGTTATGTTAGGCTTCTATGGGTTGAAGCACAAAAGTTAAATCCTCCTTGACCAAATTGAGCCTGACCCAACCTCGCCGAACGTAAAAGGGCTCAACATAAAGTTGCGAGGCCACTATAGCTGGCACTCCCAGAACCAAGCTGAAAACATTAGAGCACCCTATGCCGCAGGGATCCGCCTAATAACAGACCATAGCACTAAAGTCAAAGCCATATTATCCTAACCTAGCCAACCGTAGCATAACAAGGCATAACGCAACCAAACCTAACGCTCTGTGAGCACTATTGCGGTCCTCCACAGAATCAAGCAGAACACGTTAGTGGAGAGTAGAACGGAGAAATCCATAAAATCGCAGTGTATATCGGAAAGGACAGAGTTGCCGAACATAGCCCGAACAAACAGAATATAACCAAACATGGCCTAACTCAACCTAACGTACCGCAAGCACTCTTACTGGCAACCCCAGGGAGAAGCAGGGAATACTAGAGCGCAGCAGTGCGCAGAAATCTACCGAACAGCAGTGTACAGCACAAAAGTTGCAGCTATCCTGGCCAAATGTAGCCAAACACAACCTAACCGAACGTGACACGACCCATCATAACGAGCCGAGGCCACTGTTACTGGCCTTGCCAGTGCCAAGCTGAAAATATTAGATTACTGTAGGACGCAGAAATCCACCTAATGGTAGACTATAACACTAAAGTCATAGCTATACTCTCCTAACCTAAAGAACAGTAATATAACCAATCGTATCCTACCTTACGGTAACGTGCCGAGACCACTGTTTCTGGCGACCCCAGGGATAAGCAGGACACATTAGAGCGCAATAGAGCGCAGAAATGTGACGAACAGCAGTGTGCAGAACAAAAGCTGAAGCTATCCAACAAAACGTATCCTAACCCAACCTAAACGTACGTAACCTGACTCAACATAACGTGCCGATACCACTATTCCTGGCCTTGCCAAAGCCAAGCTGAAAACATTGGAGCACTGTATGGCTCAGGTATCCACCTAATGGCAGACTATAGCACCAAACACAGAGCGGTCCCCTCCTAACCTATCCAATCGTAACCAAACCTAACCTAACTTAATCCAACGCGACGTGCCGCGACCACAATTTCTGGCGTGCGCATAGTCAAGCGGAACTCATTAGCGGAGAGTAGAACGCTGAAATCCATATAATAGCAGTGTATAACAGAAAAGTCAAAGCTACCCATGCCTATCCCAACAAACGGAACAAAGACAAACATAGCTTGACTTAGCTTAACGTGTCGAGACCGCATTGCTGCCTTCCCCAGAGCCGGGCACGACGCACCAGAGCACAGTAGAGCCCAGAGGCCCACCGAATAGCTGTGTATAACGCAAAAGTCAAAACCAGGCAGACCAAGCGTAACATGACCTGAGATAACCAAACGTAACCCAGCACAACCTTCCGTGCCTGTGCCACCATTGCTGACATACACAGAGCAAAGCAGAGCATATTAGAGCACAGTAGAGCGCAGAAATTTACCGAATGGCAGAGTATAACACAAAAGTCAAAGCCATCCTGACCAAACATAACCATACCGATACTACGTAACCAGACTAAACCTATCGTGACACGACCGCCGTTGCTGGCCTCCCCAGAGTCGAGCAGAGTCTGTTGTAGCACAGTAGAGCGCAGAAGGCTACCAAACAGCAACGTATAGCACAAAAGACAAAAATACCCTTGCCTAACCAGGCTCAACATAACCCACCCAGACTAAGAATGACCAGACATAACGCGCCGCGGCCACTACTTCCGGAAATCCCAGAGCAAAGCAAGGAATATTAGATCACAGTAGAGCGCAGTAGTCCGCTGAATAGCAGTGTATAGCGCAAACGTCAAAGATATCCTATCCTATAGTAAACATACGTAACATAACTTAACGTAACCTAACAAAACGTTACGCGCCGCGGACATCATATATGGCCTCCCAAGAGCCAAGTAGAGAATGATTGATATCAGAGGGGCGAAGAAATCCACCGAATAGAAGTGTATAGCACAAAAGTCAAAGCTACCCTGGACAAACATTACCTATCTTAACATAACCGGCCGTAGCCTAACCGACCATACGTACGTTGACCACTATTACTGAGCTCCCCAGTGCCAAGTGGGATATACTAGTGCGCACTAGAGCGCAGAAGTCCGGCGCACTGAAGTGTAAAGCAGATAAGTAGGAGAAATCATAGCATAGGCTGACCTAACCTACCAACCGAACGCAACCAGTTCGAACCTAACGTGCCAAACTCAATAATGCTGGACTTCCCATCGCCAAGCAGAGCATATTGGGGGAGATTATAGCGCAGAGTTCCACAGAATGGCAGTTCTAGCACGGAAGTCAGAGTTATCCTGTCCAAACGCTAACAAAGATAATCTAACCAAACGTAACATAACACATACTGGCGCTCCGCTGCAACT
>NW_016911884.1:9895-29568 GCF_001483705.2 Eufriesea mexicana | reverse complement strand
AATAGCAGAAATTCACCGAATAGCTGTGTACAGAGCAAAGGAAGAAGCTATCCTGTCCTGACCTATCCAAACGTAACCTGACCAAATGCAGCCTAGCTTAGTCTAACACGCCGAGATCGCTATTGCTGGACTCCCCAGCGCCAAGCAGGTGCTAATAGAGCAACGCAGTGCCCATATACCGACCGAAAAGCAGTATATACCACTAAAGTCAAGGATGCCCTTGCCTAACCTATTCAAACATGACATAACTAAACGTAACCTAACTATACTTGACGTGCCGAGACCACAATTACGGGCTCCCTCGAGGACAGTAGAGTATAGGGGAGCAACGTGGAGCGGAGAACTCTACCGAATAGCTGTGTAGAGTAGAAAGGTCATAGATATCCCACCCTAACCTAACCAAGCTTAATATAAACAAACTAAACAAAACACAGCCTATCGCGCCGCGGACGCTATTTCTGGGCTCCCCAGACCAGAATGATACATAAGAGTAGAGTGCACAAATCAACCGAATAGCAGTGAATATCACAAAAGTATAATCTATAGTGTCCTAACCAAACCAAACACAAACGCGACACACATTTTTGGAATACCCCGAGCAAGGCATGAAATATTAGATCACAGCAGAGCGCAGAAATCCACCGAATAGCAATGTACAGCGAGCAGCCTGTGCCTAACCCGAACCAACAGAACATAACGAAATATAGCCTGTCTCAGCCTAACGTGCCGAGACCGCTATTGCTGCTCTACACAGAGCCAAGAAGGACATATTAGAGGACAGTGGAGCGCAGTAATCCACCGAGCAGCAGCGTACGGCGCAAAAGTTAATGCTATCCTGACCAAACATTGCCTAACCCAACCTATCCGAACGTATAATGACTCAAGTTAACAAGCCGGGACCACCGTTGCTAGCATTCCCATAGCCAAACAGAATGCATTGGTGAAGAGTAGAACGTAGAAATCCATACAGTCGCAGTGTATATCAGAAAATTCGAAGCCACCCAAACCTAACCCAAGCCAACGGAACATAGTCAGACATAGCCTGACTCAACATAACTTGCCGAGACAACTGTTGCTGTCCTCGCAGAGGCAAGCAGGACGTACTAGAGAAGAGTGTAGCGCAGAAATTCATCGGACAGCAGTGCATAGAACAAAAGTTATTGCTCTCTAAGCCAAACTTATCCCACCCAAACCAAACCGAACGTAAACTGACACAACATAAAGTGCCGAGACCACAATGGCTTGCCTTCCCAGCGTCAAGCTGAAAATATTAGAGCACTGAAGGGCGCAGGAGTCCGCCGAACAGGAGACTACAGCACTGAGGTCAAAGCTTCCTCTCCTAACCTAACCAATCGTGACATAAACAAACGTAACATAGCACAGCCTTACGTGCAGCGACCACTATTACTGGCCTCCCAAGAGCCAAGCGGAACACATTAGTGGACAGTACAACGCAGAAGTCCAGATAATCCCAGTGTATATCTGAAAAGGCGAAGCTGCCCAAACATAACCCATACCAACGGAACATAGCCAAACGTAGCATTACTGAACTTACGGTGCCGAGACCGCTATTGCTACCATTTCCAGAGCCTGACAGGGCATACTAGAGCGCAGTACAGCGAATAAATCCAGCATACAGAGTTGTTCAGCAGAAACGTTAAAGCTATCCTGCCCGAGCTTACCCAGACCCAGCCTAACCGAACGTAGCCTGACCAAACATAAAGTGCCGAGGCAACCATTGCTGGCATTCCCGGAGCCAAGCTGAAGATATTAGGGCACTGAAGGACGCAGAAATCCATCTAATAACAGACTATAGCACTAAAGTCAAAGGTGTCTTCTCCTAGCCTAGCCAACCGTAACATAACCGACCGCAACATAACTCAACCTAACGTACCGCGACCAATATCGCTGGCCTCTCCAGAGACAAACAGGAAACATTAGCGCAGTGTAGAACGCAGGAATCCATAGAATCGCAGTGTATATAAGAAAAGTGAAAGCTACCCAAACGTAACCCAAGCCGACGGAACATAGCTAAACATAGACTAACTCAACATAAAGTGCCGGGACCGCCACTGCTGCCATTGCCAGTGCCAAGCAGGGCATACCAGAGCACAGTAGAGCAGCAGAATCCACCGAATGCAGTGTTCAGCACAAAAGGTGTAGCTATACTGACCAAACTTTTCCTGACGAACCCTAACCGATTGCTGGCATTCCCAGAGCCCAGCTGAAAATATTAGAGCACTGTAGGGAGCAGAAATCTACCTGACAGCAGGCTATAGCACTAAAGTCACAGCCATCCTCTCCTAACCTAACCATCCGTAACATAACCGAACATTTCCTAACTAAACATATCATGCCGCGGCAACTATATCTGTTCTCCCCAAAGTCAAGCGGAACAGGCTAGCGGACAGTAGGAGGGGGAAAACCATATAATCGCAGTGTATATTAGATAAGTCAAAGCAACCCAAGCCTAACCCAAGCAAACACAACATAGCCAAGCGTAGCCTGACTCAACCTAACGTGCCGAGACCGCCATTGTTGTCCTACCCAGGGCCAAGCAGGACATAGTAGGGCACAGTAGATCGCAGAAATCCACCGAATACCAGTGTACAGGACAAAAGTTAAAGCTATCCTTATTAAACGTAGCCTAACCCACCCTAACCGTATGTAGCCTGACTCACAGTAGCGTGCCGAGACCAACCTTGCTGCCCTTGCCTAGGCCAAGCTGAAGATATTAGTGCTCTGCAGGGCGCAAAAATCCGCCAAATAGCAGCACACGGCACTGAAGACAAAGATATCCCCTACCAAACTAACTAATGGTAACATAACCAAACGTAACATATCTTAGCCTAACGCGCCGAGAGCACTGATGACTGGCCTCCCCACAGCCAAGCAGAGCATATTAGAGCACAGTAGAGCGCACGAAACATCGGTATAGCAGTGTATAGCACAAAAGTCAAAGCCACCCTATCCAAACCTGGCGAAACGTAATGTAACCAAACTCACACTAACATAATCTTAATTGCCGATACCAGTATTGCTGGCATCCCCAGAGCCAAGCAGAATATACTGGAGCGCAGTAGAGCGCATAAGTCCACCGAATAGCGTCGTGCAGGATAAGAGTCGAAGCTATCCAATCAAAACGTATCCAATCGTAACATTACCAAACACGGCATAGCAAATCATATCGTGCCATGGCCACTAATTCTGGCCTCCCCAGAGACGAGCAGAGTATGCGAGAGCAACGAAGAGCAGAGAAATCAGCCGAATAGCTGTGCCTAGCACAGAAGTCAAAGATATCCTAACATAACTTTGCCTAATGCAACCTAACCGAACGTAACATGACTCAACATATCGTGCCGAGACCACTTAACGTGCCGAGACCATTATTGCAGGCCTTCCCAAAGCCAAGCTGAAAATATTAGAGCACTGCAGGGCGCAGGTATCTACGTAATAGCAGAATACAGAACTAAAGACGAAGCCATCCCCTCCACACCAAGCCAGTGGTAACATAACCGACCGTAACCTAGCTCAACCTAACGAGCCGCGACCACTGTTGCTGTCCTCCCCAGAGCCAAACAGAACACATTAGAGGGGAGTAGGACGCAGAAATCCATAATACCACAGTGTATATCGGAAAAGTCAGAGTTACACAAACCGAACCCAAACAAACAGAACATGACCAAACACAGCCTAACTCAACCTAACGTGCCATCAAGTTAACAAGCCGGGACCACCGTTGCTAGCATTCCCATAGCCAAACAGAATGCATTGGTGAAGAGTAGAACGTAGAAATCCATACAGTCGCAGTGTATATCAGAAAATTCGAAGCCACCCAAACCTAACCCAAGCCAACGGAACATAGTCAGACACAGCCTAACTCAACATAACTTGCCGAGACAACTGTTGCTGTCCTCGCAGAGGCAAGCAGGACGTACTAGAGAAGAGTGTAGCGCAGAAATTCATCGGACAGCAGTGCATAGAACAAAAGTTATTGCTCTCTAAGCCAAACTTATCCCACCCAAACCAAACCGAACGTAAACTGACACAACATAAAGTGCCGAGACCACAATGGCTTGCCTTCCCAGCGTTCTGAAAATGTCAAAACACTGTAGGGAGCAGAAATCCACATAATAGCAGACCATAGCACTAAAGTCAGGGCCATACTCTCCTAACCGATCCAAACGTAATCTAACCAAACGCAACATAGCTTAGCCTATCGTGCCACCATACAGTAGTGTATAGCACAAGGGACAGTGGTTTCCTAACCAAACTTAACCTAACATAACCTAACCAAACGTAGAATAACTAAACGTAATTAGCCCAGACCGCTATTCCTGGCCTACCGAGAGCATAGCAGAATATGTTGGAGCACAGTAGAGCGCAGGTATCCACTGAATAGCAGAGTGTAACACAAAAGTCAAAGCTATTATAGCCAAACGCAATCTAACCTCACCTAGCCAAACGTAACCTAGCTCATCCTATCATGCCCTACGGCTGGTGCTGACATCCACGGATTCAAGTAGACGCTAGTAGAGCAATGCAGGGCACAGATATCGGCCGAAGAACACTGTATAGCACAACAGACAATGATAACCTATACAAACATATCCTAACCAAGCCAAGCCAACCGTAACCTAACTCAGCCTATCGTGCCGAGATCACCCTTGCTGGCCTTCCTAGAGCCAACCAGAACATGCTAGAGGACAGTAGAGAGCAGTAATCCATCGCATTGCAGTATGTGGCATTAAGGCCAAAGGTATCCTAACCTAACTTCTCCTAGCCTAGCAAAGCCATGCGTAACATAGCTGAACATAACGTGCCGAGTCAACCACTGCTGGCCACTTCAGAGCAAAGTTGGGCATACTACATCACACTAGAGCGCCGAAATTCACACAATAGAATTGTACAGCACAAAGTCAAAGCTATCATATCTTAACCTAACCAAACGTAACGTAACGAAACGTAACCTAATACTTCCTAACGTGACGCGACAAGTATTGCTGGCCTACACAGAGCGAAGTAGGGCATAGTAGAGGAGTGTAGAGCGTAGAAGTCGATAGAGTTGCAGTGTTCATCAGAAAAGTCGAAGTTATCGAAACCTAACCATAGCTTGCGTAGCCTATACAAACGTATCCTATCGCAACCTGTTGTGCCGAGATCACTATTACAGACTTCCCCAGAGCCGGCAGAACATATTGGTGCGAAGGAGAGCTTGGAAGCCCACCGGAAAGCAGCGTATACCACGAAAGTCAAATCTATCCAAACCTAACCCAAACAAACATAACGTAACTGATCGCAACCTAACTCAACGATACGGTCCGAGACAGCTATTACTATCTTCCCAGAGTCGAGCAGAGTATAGTAGAACAAGGCGGAGCGTAGAAATCCGCCGAATAGCAGTGTATAGCACAAGAGTCAAAGCTACCCTCTCATAATCTAACCAAAATTAACATACCCGAACGTAAACTAATTCAACCAAACGTAGTGCGGCCACTACTGCTGGCCTCCCCATATTCGAACAGAGCAATTTAGAGCACAGTGGAGCGCAGAAATACACCAAATAAGAGTCTATGTCAAGAAGGTCAAAGCTATCCAAACCTATTCGAATCAAACATAACCTAACCAAACGTTAACTATCTGAAACTGACTTGCCGGGACCACTATTGCTGGCATCCCCAGAGCCAAGCAGAGCTTACTATAGCACAGTAGAGCACACCAGTCCACCGAACAACAGTTTATGCCACGAAAGTCAAAGCAATCCATACAGAACACATACTAACATAACCAAACCAAACGTAGCCTAAGGGAGCCTGTCGTGGTAAGACTACCATTGCTGGTCTCACCAGAACCGTACAGGGTAGAGTAGATCACAGGAGATCGCAGAGAGCCGCCACATTGCATTGTACAGCACAAAAGTCAAAGATATCCAAACATAACCAGACCTAACCAAACCTACCAAACATAGAATAACTAAACCTAGCGCACCGTGTACGCTATCGCTGCCTTTCCCAGAGGAACGCAGAATATGATAGAGCGCAGTAGAGCATAGAAGTACATAGAATATCAGTGTTGAGCACATAAGTCCCTACCCTAACATAACACAGCCTAAGCTAACCTTACCAAACGTAATATATCTCAACATATCGTGCCGAGAACACCATTGCTGGCCTGCCCGGTGACATGCAGGGCATCTTAGGGGGAGTAGAGAGCAGGTGTTCATAGAATGGAAGCGTGTGTCACAATAGTCAAAAATATCCTTACCTAACACAAACATACCTATACCAAATGAACGTAACCTGACACACACTATCGCTCCGCTGTCACTATTTATGGCATTCCCAGATCAAAGCAGAGAATATTAAATGGCAGTAGAGCGCAGAAATCCACTATATAGCAGTCTAGAGCACAAAAGTCAAAGCCATACAATCCTAACGCAACGTAACCTAACCTAATATAACTTAACCTGACGTGCGGCGAACACAATTGCTGGCATCCCTAGAGTCCAGCAGAGTATAGCAGAGCAATGTAGGACGCAGAAATCCAACGAATGGCAGTGTATATCTCAAAAGTCGAAGCTATCCCATCCTAACCTAGCCAAACGTAACGAAACCATACCCAATCTATCTCAAACTAAAGTGCCGAGACCGTTATTGCTGACCCCCAGGTCCAAGCAGAATATACTACAGGGCAGTAGAGCGCAGAAATACGCCGCATTGCAGCGTAAACCACAAAAGTCAAAGATATCCTAACCTTTAACACAACCTAACTTAACCGAACGTAGCATATCGCAAAATAACGAGCCGCTTCCACTATTGCTGGCATTCCTGGAGACAAGCTGAATATAATAGAGCACAGCAGAGCGCGGAAGTCCACCGAATAGTCGTGTACAGCTCAAAAGTCAAAGTTCTCCCCTACAAACCTAACCAATCGTAACATAACCAAAAGTAACCTAACAAAACGTAGGGAGCCGTGACAGCTCTTGCTGGCCTTCCCAGAGGCGTGTAGAGCACTGTAGAGCCCAGAAATCCACCGAAAAACAGACTATGCCAAGAAAGTCAAAGCTACCCAAACCTAACCCAAACAAGCATACATTAATTAAACGTAACATAACTCAACCGAACGTGCCGGGACCACTATGGCTGGTCTCCTCAGAGCCAAGAAGAGCATATTGGAGAACATTATAGCGCAGAAATTCAACGTACGGCAGCATAAAGCGCAAGAGTGGATGCCATCCACATCTAACCCAAGCTAACATGTCCTAGCCAAACGTAGCCTAACCAAAACTATCATGCCGCGACCGTTATCGCTGGCTTCCCCATAGACAGGCAGAATGTGATAGAACACAGTAGATCACTGAAGTCCATGAGATATCAGTTTTGAGCAGATACGTCCGTGGTATCCTGGCCCAACGTGGCCTAACCTGACCCAACCAAACTTAGAATAGCTTAGAATATTGCGTGCCTCTCCAGAGACAAACAGAATATACTAGAGTACTGTATGACGCAGGAATCCGCCAAATTGCACTGTACAGCACAAAAGTCGGAGACATCCTGAACTAACCTAACCTAACCAAGCACAACCAAACGTAGACTTACTAAACCTAACTCGCGGTGACCGCTAATGCTAGCCTTCCCAGAGCCGAGCAGAGCATATTGGATGAGGCGAGACATCCGGAATCCATTGTATCGCAGGATGTAGCAGAAAAGTCAAAGCTAGCCATACCAGACCAAAACAAACGTAACATGAACAAACGTGACCTAACCGAAACTAATGTGCTGCGGCATCTCTTTCTGGCTTCCGCAGAGCAAATCAGAGCATATAAGTTCCCAGTCGAGAGCAGAAGTTCACCGAATATCCGTGTTGAGCACAAAAGTCAAAGCAAACTTACCATAACTTAACCAAACGTAACATGACCAAACGTTACTTATATCATCGTGGCAATACCACCATTGCCGGCCTCTCCAGTGCCAAGCAGAGCATATTGGAGCAAAGTATGGCGCAGTAATCCCCCGAATTGTAGTTTGTAGCACAATAGTCGAAGCTATTCTGCCCTAACCTAACCAAACGTAACATAAGCAGGCGTAAGGTGAACCAAACTGACGTGCCGCGAATACTACTACTGGCCTCGCAAGAGCTAAGCAGAGTATAGCAGTGCAATGTACATGAAATCGCCCGAATAGCGGTGCAGAGCGAAAAAGTAAGAGGTATCCTAACCTAATCTGACCTAACCTAACTTAATGAAACGTAACCAATTCCAACCTAACGTGCCTAGCCCACAATAGCTGTCCTCCCAAGCGCCAAGCAGGGCATATTACAGGGGAGTAGAGCACAGAGGTGCATAAAGCGGCAGTGTGTAGCACGAAAGTGAAAGATATCAAAACCAATCCCGAACAAACCTGACCTAACCAAGCGTAATATGACACATGCTAACGCGCCGCAGATACTATTTAAAGAACCCCCAGATGATGGCTGGGTATGTTAGATCCGAGTAGAGTGCATAAATCCGCCGAATAGCAGTGTACAGCTCAAAAGTAATAGATTCCCTTTCCAAACCGGACCATACGTATCAAAACCAAACACAACATAACTCGGGCCAACGTGCCGAAACCAATACTAATGGCATACCCATAGCTGAGCAGAATATACTAGAGCACAGCGGAGCGCAGAAATCCACCGAATAGTAGTGCATAGCAGAATAGTCAAAGCCACCCGAACCAAACTTAACCAAACCTGGCCCAACCAAATGTAACCTAGCTACAAAAAGTATGCCACGACCACGGTTGTTGGCCTCCACGGAGACAGGCGGATGCTAGTAGAGCAACGCAGTGCACGGATATCGACCGAAGAGCTGTGCATAGCACAAAAGTCAACGCTATACTAACCGCACATATCCGAACCTAGCCAACCCATGCGTAATCTGACTCGACCTTTCGTGCCGAAACCACCATTGCTAGCACACGAGGTGCAAGCAGACCATACTGGGGCACTGCAGAGCGTAGAAACGCACCGAATAGCGGTCTATAGCATAAAAGCCGTAGCTTTACTATACTGACAGTACGAAACGTAACATAACCAAATGTTGTCTATCTCCACCTACCGTGACGAGACCACTATTTCTGGCCTCCCCAGAGCCAAGCAGATCATACTAGAGAACAGTAGAGCGCAGAAGTGCGCCGAACAACTGTTGACACAACGAAAGTCGAATCTACCCAGTCCTAAGCCAGCCTAACGTACCCTAATCCAACATAGCCTAACACAACATCACGCGCCGAGACAAACATTACTGTCGTCTACAGAGTCGAACAGATTGCAGTAGAGCACCGTAGAGAGTAGATAAGCACCAAATAGCAATGTATACCGCAAAAGTCAGAGGTACCCTAACCTAACCAAGCATAGACTATCTAAATCTAACCAGCCTGGACCTCTAGTGCTGTCCTCCCCAGAGTCAATCAGATCATATTAGAGCAGAGTAGAGCGGGAGAAATCCACCTAAAAGCAGTATGAAGCGCAAGAGTAGTAGGTAACATATCCTAACCAAGCAAATCACAACACTACCGAACGTAACCAAACATAAACAAACGTGTCGCCACCGCAATTCGTGCCACGCCCCACTCCCACCCAGCTCCAAGCAGAACATGTTAGAGGAGAGTAAACCGCAGAAATCCATAGAACCGCAGTGCATTGCACAGCAGTCAAAGGTACCCTATCCCAACACAACCAAACGTAACATAACCGAACGTAGCTGGACCCAACCTAATGTGTCGAGATCATTATAGCTTGCCTCCCCAAAGCAAGGCAGAATATACTAGAGCACGGTGGAACGCACATATCCTCTGAGCAACAGAGTATACCACGCATGCCGATGCAACCCAACCCTAACCCAGACTATCATAACCTAACCGAACATAACACATCTCAAACTGACGTGCCGCGACCACTATTAATGGCGCCACGAGAGCCTGGCAGAGTATAGCAGAGCAATGTAGGACGATGAAATGGACCGAATATCAGTGGATAGTACTAAAGTCAAAGCTTTCCGAACCACACATATCCAAACCTAACCTGACCGAACGCAACATAACTCTACCTTTCTTGCCGCGACAAGCATTCCTGGTGTCTACAGACACACGCAGAGAATTGCAGCACACAGTACAGCGCAGGAGTCGACAGAATCACGTTATATAGCAGAAAAATCATAGCTATCCAAGCCCTACCACTGCGAACATAAACTTGCCAAACGTAACTTAACTAAGCCTAACATACCGCGGACACAATTTCCGGCCTCCCCATAGCAAAGTAGAGCATACTAGAGCACAGCAGGGTGGAGAAATCCACCGAAAAGCTGTGTGTAACACAAAATTGAAAGGCAACATAACATAACCTAACCAATCGCTACAACACCAAACGTAACGGAACACAACCTAACGTGCCACCATCACTATTGCTTGTCTCGCTAGAGGCAAGCAGAATATGATACAGCGCAGTACAGCACAGAAGTCCACAGGATGTCAGTGTTGAGCGCTCGTGTCAAAGCCAATCTAACCTGACCCAGCCGAACCTAACCTAACCAAACGTAACCAATCCCAAGTTAACTTGCCGGGACACGTATTGCTGGCCCCCACAGAGCAACGCAGGTCGTAATAAAGTAGAGTAGAGCGCAGAAACCCATAGAATCGCACGGTCTACCAGAAAAGGCGTAGCTATACAAAAAAAACAGAGCTAACATAACCTAACCAAGCGTACCCTATTTCAAACAATCTTGCCGAGACCACAATTACTGGCCTCCCCAGTGCCAAGCAGAACATACTACAACACAGCTGACTGTAGAAATCCACCGAATAGCAGCGTACACCGCAAGAGTCAAATCTGTCCAAACCTGGCCCAAATTAACATAATGTAGCCACACGTAGCCTAACTCAACCTAATGTGCCGGGACCACTATTGCTGGCCACCCAAGAGCCAAACAGCGTATGCTGCAGCACAGCAGAGCGCAGACATCCACCAAATAGCAGTGTATAGCACAAAAGTCAAAGATATCCCAACCTAACCAGGCACAACCTAACCTAACCAAACGTGGAATAACTTAACCCAACGCGACGGGCCTCTGTTGCCGGCCTCCACAGAGTCAAGGGGAGCACATTAGAGCACAGCGGAGCGCAGAAATACACCGCATTGACGTGTACGACACAAAAGTCAAAGGCATCCTTACGTAACCTAACCAGACGTAAGCTGGCCGAACACAGCCCAACTCATCCTGACGTGCCGATACCTCTATTTCTGGCCTCCCCAGCGTCAAGCGGAGCATATTAGAACGTAGTAGATCGCAGGAATCCAACGAATACCCGCGTATACCACATAATTCAAAGCTATCCTGTCCTAGCCGAACTAAACGTAACATAGCCAAGCGCAGCCTAACTGTGACTAACTTTCCGAGACCAATACTGCTGACCTCCACAGAGCCACGCAGAATATATTAGAGCACACTAGAGCGCAGAAATCGACCGAACTTCTGTTTATACCACGAAAGTCGTAGCTATCCAATCCGAAACCAAGCTAACATACCCTAACCAAACGTAGCATAGCTCAACCTGACGCGCCGAGACAACCATTACTGGCCTGCCCAGAGTCGTACCGAGCATAGTAGTGCAATGTACGGAGTAGAAGTCAACCGAATGGCGGTGTATAGCACAAAAATCAAAGCTGCCCTCTCCTAACGTAACCAATTGTGGCATTGCAAAACGTAGCCTAAAAAAGCCTGTCGTGCCAAGGGCCTCCACAGATTATAGCAGGGTACAGTAGGGCACGGTAGAGCGCAGAATACTACCAGAGAGCAATGTACACCACACAAGTGAGAGATATCCTAACCAAACAGAACCTAAGCCAGCCGAAACAAACGTAGAGTAACTAGACGTACCCAGCCGAGACCCCTATTTCTAGCATAAACAGAGCCAAGCAGAATATATTAGAACCCAGTAGAGCAGGGAAATCCACAGAAGAGCAGTATATAGCGGAAAAGTCATAGCTTTGCGTTCCTAACATATCCGATCGTAACATCACCAAACGTAACCAAACTCTACCTATCAAGCCGCCACCGCTATTGCTGGCCTTCCATCTGCCACGCAGAACAAATGAGAGGAGAATAGGGCGCAAAAACCCATACATTCGCAATGTACAAAGGAAAAGACAATGATACACGTATCTAACCCAAACTAACATATCCAAACCTGACATGGTAAACGCAACAAAACGTGCCGCGGCTACTATTGCTGGCATCCACAGTGCCAAGCAGGTTACAGTGTAGCAGAGTGGAGGGCAGGAATCCACCGAATAACAGTGTATAGCTCATTAGTCATAACTATCCCCTCCTAACCTGACCAAGCGCAACGTTTCCAAACGTAACGTACCCCAAACTGGGGTGACACGACCACCATTGCTGGCCTCACGGGAGCCAAGCAGATCACAGCAGAGTAATGTACGACGTTGAAATCCACAGAATATCATTGTATAGCACCATGGTCAGAGCTATCCCAACCAAACTTATCCAATCTTAGCTTAACCGAACGTAACATAAACCAGTATAACATGACTTGACCACAGTTTCCGGCGTCCCCAGACCTAGGCAGACTGTGGTAGCTCGCAATAGAGCGCAGGAGCCTATAGAACAGCAGTGTGTATCACAAAATTCGAAACAGCCCTACCCTAAGGCAACGGAGCCTAGCCTGAGCTAACGTATCCTAGCTCAAGCTAACGTGCCGCGGCCAACACTGCTGGCCTCGCGAGAGTCGAGCAGAATACGGTGGATCTATGTAGAGCGCAGAAATGCACAGAAGTGCAGTGTATAGCACAAAAGTCTTAGCTACCCTATCCTAATCTAACCAAAGGTACTCAAGCTGAATATAATAGAGCACAGCAGAGCGCGGAAGTCCACCGAATAGTCGTGTACAGCTCAAAAGTCAAAGTTCTCCCCTATAGCATAGAAGCAGTCTAGATATAGCATAGAAGCGGTCTATAGCATAGAAGACAAAGCTATCCTATCCTAACTTTACAAAAAGCAACAAAACCAAACGCCATCTATCTCAAACTAACCAGCCTGGACCACTCCTGCTGGCCCCCCTAGATCAAAGCAGAACATATTAGAGCACAGTAGAGCGCAGAAATTCACCGGGCAGCAGGGTGCAGAACAAAAGTCAAATAAATCCCAACCTGAACCAACCCAAACTAACTTAACCAAACGCTACATGACACAACCTATATTGCTACGACCGCCGTTGCTGGCCTCTCATGAGTCGAGCAGAGCATAGTAGAGAAGCGTAGAGCGCGGAAAACCACCGAATACCTGTGTAAGGCACAAAACTCAGATCCCTTCTAACCAAACCAAGCTTAACCTAACATAACCAAACGTTACCTAACACAGCATAATGTGCGGCGGCCACTATTTCTGCCCCACAACCCCGAGAAAAGACAGGGCTTATTAGTGTGCAGTATAGGAGAGAAGTCTACTGAATAGCAGTGTATAGCGAAAAATTTAAAGCAACCGATAGTAACCTAACCAATCGTAACAATACACAGCGTAACCAAACATAACCTAACGTGCCGCAACTAATATTACTGACCTCCCCAGAGCCAATCAGAGTATTCCAGGGCATTGTAAACCGCAGAAATCCGCCGCGTTGCAGTGTAGAGCAGAAAAGACAGAGATATCCTTCCAACTGACCTATCGTAACCTATCGTAACCAAGCTAAACGCAATCAACCCGAGCCTAACGTACCTAACCAACTATTGCTGGCATCCCCATCACCAATCACGGCATATTATGGGAGAGTAGATCGCAGACATCCATAGAACGGCAGTGTATGGTACGAAAGTCGAAGGCATCCGAACCTAGCAGAAACAAAGCCAACATAACCAAACGAAACCTAGCTCAACGTAACGAGCCGCGGCCACTATTTCTGGTATTCCCAGAGCAAAGCGGGGAATATTAGGTGACAGTAGGGAGCTGAAATCCACCTAATAGCAGCGTATATCACAAAGATCAAAGCAGACCTAACCAAACTTGACATAACATAACCTAACTGAACGTAACCTAACTCAACCTACATTGCCACCACCGCCGTTGCTGGCCTCTCAAGAGTCGAGCAGAGTATAGTAGAGCAACGAGCAGCGCAGAAGGCCACCGAATAGCTCTGTAAAGCACAAAACTCAAATCCTATCTAACCAAACCAAGTCAAACCCTACCTAACCAAACGTTGCCTAACACAACATAATGTGCCGCGGCCGCTATATGTGCCCCCCCCCCCCCGAGCAAAACAGGGCTTATTAGTGTGCAGTACAGCGGAGAAATCCACCGAATAGCAGTGAATAGCGAAAAGGTCAAAGCTACCGAACGTAAACTAACCACGTAACCTAACCAAATGACAGTGCGTAGCACGAAAGTCACAGCTACCCTAACCAAACGAAACAGAACCTGACCTAACCAAACGTAACCTAACTCAAACTAAAGTGCCACGACCACTGTTGCTCTGCTATCCAGAGTCGCGCAGAGTACAGTGGAGCAATGTAGAGCGCACGAATACACCGAATAGCAGTGTATAGCACAGAAGTCGAGGAAGTACTATGACTACCTAACCTACCCAAAACGAACGTAACATAGCTCAAACTAATGCGCCGGGACCTCCATTAATGACCACTGCAGCGCCAAGCAGGACATACTAGATAGCAGCAGAGCGCAGAAATCCACCGAACAGCGGCGAATGCCACAAAAGCCTAAGCCATTCTCTCCTAACCTAACCAAACGTAACATAAGCGAAAGTAGCCGAACTCAAACTAACGTGCGGAGACCACTACTGCTGGCCTCCACAGAACGAAGCAGAAAATACACGAGCACAGGAGAGCACAGAATGCCGCGGATGGCAGTGTACAGTACAAAAGTCTGGACTACCCTATCCTAGCCTTGCCAAACGTAACATACACAAACGTAGCATATCCCAAACTAACGTGCCGATGCCACTATTGCTGGCTTCCACAGACCCATGCAGAATATACTAGAACACAGCAGAGCACAGAAATCCACCGCATTGCAGTGTATAGCACAAAAGTCGGACATAGCCTAACCTATCCTGTCCATACGCAACATACAAAACGTAGTGCAACTAAGCATGGCGTGAAGAGATCAATATTTCTTGACCTCGCAGAGCCAAGCAGAGCATATTAGAGCACATTAGAGTGCAGAAATCCACCGAATAGCACTGAATAGCACAAAAGTCAAAGTGTCCTGTCCTTACCCAGCCCAACGTAACACACACAAACGTAGCCAAGCTCAGCCTAACACGACGAGACCACTATTGCTGGCATCCACAGAGTCAAGCAGAATGTACTAGAACCCAGTACGGCGTAGAAACCACCGCATTGCAGTGAATAGCACTCGGGCCGTATATATGCCAACCTAACCTGTCCTAATCTAACCTAACCGAACACAGTATAACTCAAAATGACGTGCCGCGACCACTGCCCCTGGCCTCCCCAGAGCCAAACGGAATGAAGTAGAGCACTGTAGACCACGGAAATCCACTTGAATAACAGTGTACAGCGCGAAAGTCAAAGCCAACATAACCGAATATAGCCTACCCTGGCCAAACCTATTGTAACATAACTCAATCCGACGTGCCACAACCACTATTGCTCGCATCCCCAGGGTCGAGTAGAATGTAGTAGTGTAATGTAGGGCGCAGAAATCCACCGAATAGCAGTGCGTAGCACAAATGTCGAAGACACCTTATCCTAACCTGACCTAACCGTACAGAGCCGAACGTAGCATAGCTCAACTTAACGTGGCGCGACCACAGCTCCTGGCCCCCCTGAGCCGACCAGAGTATACGAGGGCACAGTAGAGCGCAGGAATCCATCGCACTTCAGTGTACGGCACAAAAGTCGAAGATATCACATCCTAACCTTACCAATCGTAACATAACAGAACGTAACCAATGTGGACCTAACGTGGAGCGACCATCATTGCTGAGCACCACACAGACAACCAGAATATACCAGAGCATAGCAGAGTGCAGAAATCCCCCATGTAGCAGTGTACAGCACAAGCGTCAAAGCTATCCAATGCCACCCTAACAAAACGTAACATAACCAAAAGTAGCATAACTCAACCTGACGTGCAGGGACGCCTATTGCTGGCATACCCAGAGTCGAGCAGATTATGGTAGGGCAATGTAGAGGGTAGGAATCCGCCGAATAGCAATGCACGACGCAAAAGACAAAGCTATCCTATCCTAACATATCCAAACGCAATGCAACCATCCGTATCCTAACTGAATCTAACGTGCCGAGACCAATATTGCTGGAATCCCAAGAGCCAAGCAGAGTTTACTAGGTCGCAGTAGAGCCAAGGGAGCCACCATATGGCAGCGTATAGCGCAAAAGTCAAAGCCAGCCCCTCCTAACCCAACCAATCTTAACGTAACTAAACGTAACCTAACTCAACCTAACGAGCCGCGACCACATTTGCTGGCCTCCCTAGAGACAAGCGTAACATATTAGATTACAGTAGAGCGCATAAATCCCCCGAGTAGGAGCGTATAGGACAAAAGTCAGACCTATCCTGTCTTACACAAACCAAGCATAACCTAACTCAGCCTGCTGTGCCGAGACGACTATTGCTGGCCTCCGCAGAGCCAGGCAGAATATGCTACATCACAGTAGAGCGTAGAAATCGACCGCATTTCAGTGAATAGCGCAAAATTGGAAGATATCCAGATCAAACCTATCGTAACCAAACCTAACCAAACGAAACATATCTCTACCTAACGTGCCGCGCCCAGTATTTCTGGCCTCCTCAGAAGACGGCAGTGCATATTATATCACAGTAGAGCGCATAAATCCGTCGAATAGCAGTGTATAGCCCAAGACTCAGAGCAGTCCTTGCCTAACCTTTCCAAACGTGACACTACCGAACGTTACCTGAATCCACTTAACCTACCTACAACACTACTGCTGAACTCCCCAAAGCCAAGTAGAGTAGACTAGATCACAGTAGAGCACTAATATCCGCGGCGTTGCAGTATAAAGCTCTAAAGTCAAAGGAATGCTACCCCAAACTCAACTAACCTAACCCAAACCATCTTAACTTAGTACAACGTAACGTGCCGAGACCGCTATTGCTGTCTTTAACATAGACAAGCTGAACACATGGGAACACAGTAGAGCACAGGAATCCAGCGAATAGCAGTCTATACCAAGAATGTCAAGGCTATCCAGGCATGACCCAAACACACGTATCCGAGTCGAACGCAACCTAACTCAACCTATCGTGCCGAGACCACTATTACTGGCCTCCCCAGAGCAAAGCATAGCGTATTAGAGGACAGTATGGCTCTGAAATTCACCGTGTAACATTGTATACTATGAAAGTAGAAGCTATACAAGCCTAACCAAAACTAACGTAATCTAGCCAAACGTAGCATACGTCAACCTAATATGCCGAAGCCACTATTGCTTGCCTCCCCAGAGCAAAGCAGAATATACTAGAACACAGTAGATCGCAGAAAACAGCCGCACTGCTGCGTAAAGCGCAAAAGTCAAGGATATCCTAACCTAACCTTACCTAACCTAACCAAACAGAATGTAGCCCAACTGAGCGTAAGGTGCCGATACCACTATTGCTGGCTCTCCCGGGGACAAGCTGAACACATTAGAGCACAATAGAGCGCAGAAGTCCATCGAACAGCATTGTATAGCACAAAAGTATAGGCTACCCTATCCTACACTAACCGAACGTAACATAACCGAACGTATCATAACTAAGGCTAACGTGCCACGGCCACTGCTGCTGGCCTCCCAAGAAACAAGCAGAGGCTTGTAGAGCAATGCAGAACGCAGATATCGACCGAATAGCAATTTATAGCACAAGAGCGCAAGCTACCCTAACCAGACCTTAAGCATCCTAGCCAAGCCAAACGTAACATAACCCAAACTAACCTGCGGAGACCTCAATTGTTGGCCTCCTGAGAGTCGAGCAGAGATTAGTAGAGCAATGTAGAGTGACAGAAAGCCTCCAAATAACAGTGTATAATCAAAAGCCATAGCCGTCCTATCCCATCCTGACAAAGCCTAACGTAAACGGTTAGGTTAGGATGCCTTTCACCTCTGTACGATACAGTGCAGTGCGGCGGACTACAGCGCTATGCTGTGTTCTAGCGTACTCTGCTTGGCTCTGTGTAGGCTAGCAATAGTGGTCGTGCCAGGTCAGATTGGGTTTGCTATGTAAGGTTGGTGTTCGTTAGTTTGGGTTAGGTATGTGTATCTTCTATTTTTCTGCTGTACACTGCGATTCTATTGATTCCTAGGCTCTACTCTCCTCAAATATCTGCAGCCTGCCTCTCGGGAGGCCAGCAACAGTGGCGGGGGCACGTTAGGTAGAGCTTGGTTACGTTCGATAATTTTACGATTAGCTGGGTTAGGAAAGGATAGATGTGACTTTTGCGCTATAAACAGCTGTTTGGTGGATTTCTGCGCTCTACTGCTCTTCAATGTGCTATGCTTGGCTTTGGGGGGGCGGGACAGGAATAGCGGTTTAGGCACGTTATTTTGTGACAGTTTACGTACGGTTATAACTCAATTCGTTAAGTTAGGAAAGGACAGCTTTAACTATTGCGCTATGCACTGCTATTCGGTGGATTTCTGCGCTCTACTGCTCTCTAGCATGTTCTGCTTGGCTTTGGAGAGGCCAGTAAATATGATCTCGGCACGCTAGGTTGTGTTAGGTTACGGTTTGCTTGGCTAGGTTCGCATATGTTTGGATAGGGTAACTTTGACTTTTGTGCTGTACGCTGCTACACGATGGATATCGGCGCTCTACTATGCTCTAGTATATTCTGCTTGCCCGTGGGGAGTCCAGCAATATTTTTCGCGGCAAGTTACGTTGAGTTAGGCTACGTTCGGGTAGGTTTGGTTAGGCTAAGTTTGGATAGGGTAGCTTTTACTTTTGTGCCATGCACAGCTGTTCGGCGGATTTCTACGCTCCACTGTGCTCTTGTACTTTCTGCTTTTCTAGGGTGAGTCCAGCAGTTTCGCTCTCGGCACGTTAGGCTGAGCTATGTTGCGTTTTATTATGTTACGCTGATTTAGGTTAGGCTTGGATAGGTTATGTTTGACTTTCGTGGTATAAACAGCTGTTCGGAGGAATTGGGCGCTCTACTGTCCTCCAGTATATTCTGCTTTGCTCTGTGGAGGTCTGCAATTGTGGCCTAGGCACGATAGGATGGGTTAGGTTACGATTGGTTTTGTAATGATTGTATAAGTCAGGCTAGGATAGCTTTGACCTTTGTGCTGCACACTGCTATTCGTTGGATTTCTTCCCCCTACGTTGCTCTACTTTACTCTGCTCGACTCTGGCGTGGCCAGCAATAGTGGTCACTGCAAGTTAGGTTGAGTTATGGTACGTTTGGCTACGTTAATATTTCTTGGTTTCGGAGAGGATAGCTTTGACTTTTGTGTTACGTACTGCTATTCGGTGGACTTCGGTGCTCTGCTCTGATCTGACATGTTCAGCTTGGCTCTGGCGAAGACCGAAATAGTGGTTTTGGCAGGTTATGCTGAGTTAGGCAAGACTTGGTTCTGTTAGGTTTGGTTTGGTTAGGTTAGGATATCTTTGACTTTTGTATTAT
>NW_016911884.1:0-3371 GCF_001483705.2 Eufriesea mexicana | reverse complement strand
CTCTTGGAGGCAAACAATAGTGGTCTCGGCACGATATGTTGAACTAGGTTATGTTTGTATATGTTACGTTTGCCTATGTTAGGTTAGGCTACTTCTACTTTTGTCCTTTACACTGGTGTTCGGTGGGTTTCTGTGATCTGCTGTGCTTCAATGCCTTCTGCTTTGCTCAGGCCAGGCCACCAGCAGTGTTCGCGACACGATACTTTGAGCTATGCTACGTTTTGTAAGGTTAGGTTGTGGTCTGTTGTGTTGTGTTATCCACGGCTTTTGTGCTATTCATTCAATGCGATGGACTTCTGCGCTCTAGTGTGCTCTAGTTTATTCTGCTTGGCTCTCGGGATTCAAGCAATAGCGGTCGCGGTACGTTAGGCTGAGTTATCTTACCTCTGGTTATGTTGAGGTTGGATACATTAGGACACGAAAGCTTTGACTTTTGTGCCATACACTGCTATTTCGTCGGCTTCTGCGTTCTAGTTTGCTCTAGTATATTCTGCTTGGCTCTGGGGATTCGAGCAATGGTGGTATAGGCACCACAGTTTGAGCTATGCTACGTTCGGTTATGTTACGTTCGGTGAGGTTAGGATAGGATAGTTTAGGCTCTTGTGCTATATACTGCTTTCCGCCGAACTATGCGATCTGGTGTGTTCGAACATTTTCTGCTTGGCTCTGGGGAGGACAGCAACAGTGGCCTCGACACGATAGGCCGTGTGAGGTTACGCTTGGTCAGGAAACGTTTTGTCAAGTTTGGTTAGGATATATCCGACTATTGTGCTATACACTGCAGTGCGACGGATTGCTGCGATCTACTGTGCTCTGATATACCCTGCTTGGCTCTGGGGAGGCCAGCAGTATTAGTCTCGGTACGTTAGTCTCAGTCACTTTGCGCTCCATTATGTTACGTTTTGTTAGGTTAGTAGAGGGTAGCGTTGACTTCTGTGCTATGCATTGAAATTTGGTGGCTTTCTGCGACCATCATTGCACTATTGTACTCTGCTCGACTATGGGGAGACCAGCAATAGCGGCCGTGACACGGTAGGTTGGGGTAGGTTACGTTTGGTCAGGTCAGATTTGGCTACGCTTGGTTAGGATGGCTTTGACTTTTGCGCTATGCACGCATATTCGTTGGATTTCAGCGCTGCACTGTGCTCTCGTGTATTATGCTTGGCTCTGGGAAGCCCAGCATCTGTGGTCTCGGCACGTTAGCTTAAGTAAGGCTCCGCTTGGTTATATTACAATTGAATGGGTTTGAATAGGATAGCTTTGACTTTCGTACCATACACTGATATTCGGTGGATACCCAGGCTCTACGTTGCTCTACGATACTCGGCTCGACCCAGAGGATGCCAGTGATAGTGGTCTCGGCCCGTTAGGTTGAGTTATGCTACGCTGGGTTACGCTACGTTCTTTTGGGTTAGGTTCTGTATAGATTTGACTTTCGTGTTATACACCTTTATTCGTTACATCTCTACGTTTTACTATGCCCTAGTACGTTCTGCTTGACTCTGTGGAAGCCTGCAATCGTGGTCTCGGCCAGCTATGTTGAAATAGGGTACGATTGATTAGGTTACGTTATTTTCGGTAAGGTTTTGGTGGCTTTGACTTTTCTGCTATACACTGCGTTTCTATCTATCTCTGCGCACTACACTCCTCAGCTGTGCTCTGCTTGGCTCTGTGGAGACCAGCAATACTTTTCGCGGCTCGTTAGGTGGAGTTAAGTTCCGTTTGGCTTGGTAAGATTAGGTTGGGTTTGGTCAGGACAGCTTTAACATATATGCTCGACGCTGGTATTCTAAGGGACTATATGCTCTACTGTGCTCTATAATATTCTGCTTGCCTCCGGGGAAGTGAGCAATAGTGATAGCGGCACTAGTTCAGTTATTCTGCGCTTGGTTAGGCTGGGCTATGCCAGGTTAGGTCTTGGTATATTCGGCTTTTGTGCTCTACTTTGCTATTTGGTGGCGTTCTGCGCTCTGCTTTGCTCTAACATTCTCTGCGCGACTCTCTGGAGGCCACTAATAGTGTTCATGGCACGATAGGTATTGTAAGGCAACGTTTGGCAATGTTACGATCGGTTAGGGTAGAATACGGTAGCTTTGACTTTTGTGCTATACACCGCTATTAAGTGGATTTCTGCGCTCTGCTGTGCTCTAGTATATTCTGCTTGGGAATGGGGATGCCAGCAGTACTGGTCTCGGCACGTTATTCTGAGATATGTAGCGTTTGGTTATGTTACGTTTGGCTACGTTAGGACAGGGTAGCTTTGAGTCCTGAGCTATACACTGGAATTAGGCGGATTTCTAGTCTCCACATTGCTCTACTATACTCTGCTCGACTATCGGGAAGCCAGCAGCAGTGGTCGCCGCACGTTAGGTCCAGTTAAATTACGTTTGGCAAGGTTAGGTTACGTTGTGTTACGTAAGGGTAGCTTTGAGTTTTATTCTACACACTGATATCCTATGCACCTCTGCGCTCTTCTGTGCTCTATCACAATCTGCTTGTCTCTGTGGCCGCCAGGAACAGGGTCGCAACACGTTAGGTTGTGTTAGGCTTGGATAGGCTTTGTTACGATAGCTTCGGCCTTTGAGCTGTACGCCGCTATTCCTACTATTTCAGCGTTCTACATTGCTCTGCTATACTCTGCTTAGCTTACGTGAAGCCAACAGTTGCCGTCGAGGCACGTTAGGTTGGGTAACATTACGTCCGCTTATGTTACGTTTGGTCACGTTAGGATAGTATATCCTTGACTTTCCTGCTATACACTGCTATCAGGCGGTTTCTGCGCCCTACTGTGCTCTATAATGTTCTGATTGGTTCTGAGGAGGCGAGCAATAGTGATTTTGGCATGTTTGGTTGAGGTAGACAACGTTTGGTTGTGTTACGTTTGGTAAGGTTAGGTCAGGATACATCTGACTTTTGCGCTATATAATGCTGCTCGCTGGATTTCTACGCTCTACATTGCTCTACTATGCTCTGCTCGACTCTGGGGATGCCAGTAACAATGGTTCCGTCACGTGAGTTTTCTTTTGTCTTTTGGCTACGTTTGGTTATGTTATGTTTGGATAGGGTAGGAGAGGATAGCATAGACTTTTGTGCATTATACTGCTATTCGTTAAACTTCTGCGCTGTGCTGTTCACTAATATGCTGCGCTTGGTTCTGGGGAGGCTAGCAACGGTGGTCGCTGCACATTAGCATGGTTACGTTCCGTTAGGTAAAGATTATTTGGGCTCGGTTTGGATAGCTTTGACTTTCTTGGCTTACACCGTTGTTCGGTGGCTTTCTGCGATCGAATGTGCTCTATTACACTCTGCGCGGCTCTGGGGAGGCCAGCAGCTATGGTCGCTGCAAGTTATGTTGAGATAGGTTACGTTCG
>NW_016911883.1:4393-44509 GCF_001483705.2 Eufriesea mexicana | reverse complement strand
ATTAGCAATTGTTAAACAGTGCTGAGTACAGCCATCATTACAGTAATGTAGCAGTTGGAATGCATTATCCACTAGTGAAGTGTACTCGAACGTGATTCTAGAATAATCAGTGTACAGTGCGGTTGTTGCAAGAGGTACTTCCAACTGAGAGTAAGGTACTTATTACATCCACGTGTATAACACAGTAGTCGTTTGATTACACAGTTCATTGGTCATTTAAATTCTAAAATAGTTCTAGAATGGTAAAATACTGATCCATTGACCCCGGAGATATTAAAAATGGACAATACTGTAATGAAAGCAGCCATGGTCACAGCAATGCAGCCGTTGCACTACTCTGTTCACTGATGACGCTTATTCGAAAGCGATTCTAGAATAACCTACGTATATTGCGGTTATCGCTAGTGACATTTACAGTTGACAGTACGGCGTTTAGTACCTCTACCTTCAGATCACAGTTGCCGTTATATTAATCTGCTCAATGATGATGAATATACCACAGCATCTGTAGGCCGTGAAATGACGTTCCATTATCACTATAGATATTAACTAATGACAGCAACGTGCAGAGTACAGCAATGGTCACAGTGCTATAGCAGTCGTACAACTCTGTCCAATGATGATGTAATTCCAAAGCTATTCCATAACAATCAATGGCTACTACGATTATTGGTTGAGATATTTACAACTTACGTTACGGTACACACTACATCCACCAATATAGTGCTGTAGCCGTCGGATTAATATGTTCAATGATATCTTAACATCTATATCATTTCCTAATTGCAAAGTAAAGGTCCACTGTCCCTCAAGAATTTAACAATTGGCAACACATTACCGAGTACTGCCACGATAACAATGATGTAGACGTTATTCTACTTTGCTCACTGATGATGTAAATTTCAAAGCAATTCCAGTATAATCAATGTATATTATGGTTATGTCATGAGATATTTCCTATTGAAGTTACGGTACTTCGTACATCTACCAACAGATAACTGTTGCAGTTCAATTAAACTGTTCAATGATGGTATCGTGTGCATAGCAATCCTAGAACGACAAATGGCAGATGCATTATCCCTCAAGGTATTAACAATTGACATCGCAGTAGTGATTACAGTCACTGTCACAGTACTGCAGCCGTTGGAATACTTTGTCCACTTATGATGAAAATTCGATAGTGATTATAGGATTGCCTATGTATAGTGCGGTTATGGCTAGTGGCATTTGCAATGGACATCATGGCAGCTATTAAATCTTCCAACAGAACATCGATAGGGTTGGATTAATCTGTTCACAGATGACGTATGTACCACAGCAATTCTAGACCTGGAAGTGCAGATCCGTTAGCCCACGAGCGAAAATCGACAAGACAGTGCTGAGTACAGATATCATTGCGTTACTGTAACGGTTGTACGGCATTGCTCACTGATAACTTCCGTACAATGCAATTTTAGAATAATCAATGTATACCACGGTTAAGCCTTTAGATATTTACAATTGACACTATGGTAGATCGTACATCTACCAACATAGCACTGTTGCCGTTGTATTAAACAGTTCAATGACCATTCATACCCTATGACAACACCAGAAAGACAAAATACAGTTCCACAGACCCTCGAGATATTAGCAATTGACAGCAAGGTACTGAGTACAGCCACCATAACGATAATGTATCGTTTGGTCTACTCTCTTCCGGTGACGTAAATTCGAAGAAGGTTCTTGAGCAATCAACGTATTGTGCGGCTATGGCTTGGGATATGTGCAATGGATAGTGCGGTGCTTAGTAAATCCACCAGCAGAGCACTGCAGCCGTTCTATTATTCTGTTCAATGATGATATCGGCTTCATACAACCCTAGGGTGACAACTGACTGTCGCACTATCCCTTGAGGCATTAGCTATTGACAACACAACACTGCCTACAGCCATCATCACACTAATGTAGCCGCTGGACAACTGCGATCACTGATGATGTAAATTCAAATGCTATTCGTGAGTAATCAATGCATATTACTGTTATGGCTATAGGCATTTCGAATTGCCAATACAGCACTCTAGCCGTTGGACTAATCTGTTCAATGATAACTTAAATCCTTTGGCAATGCTACAAGGACAAGGTACGGATCCACAGACAATCGAGGTATTAACAATTGACGACACAGTACTGAGTACAGCAATCCGCACAGTACTGTAGACGTTGTACTACATTGTCCACACATGATGTAAATTCCAGTGCAGTTGTGGTGCAATCAATGCATATTACGGTCGCGGCATGAGATATTTCCAAATGATAGCACGGTACATGATACATCTACCAATATAACAACTTAGGCGAGAGATTTAAATTTTAATTGATGATTTATGCTATACAGCGACAGTAGAATGGCAAAACACAGGCCCACGATCCCACTAGATACGAACAACTCTTAACACTGTTCAAAGTACAGCCATATTTACAGTAATGTAGGCGTTGGAATGCTTTGTTCACTGATGATGTAATTTCCGCAGTAATTCTGTAATAACCAATGTATACTACGATTATGTCCAGAGATATTCACAATTCGCAGTACGGGATCGAGTACATAACCAGCAGAGTCATGTAGTCGCTGTAATAACCTGTTGAGTGTTGAATTAGGCATTGTAGACTTTGTACAATGGAAAAAGGCAGATCTATCATCCCTCGAGACATTAACAATTGACAACACATTACTCAGTATTGCAATCATCCCCGCTCTGTAGCCGTTGGATAACTTTTTTCACTGATTTTGGATATACTAAAGTAATTCTGGAATAATCAATGCATACTACGGTTGTGGCTTGAGATATTTCCAATTGCCAATAAGGTACTTAGTACACCCTCCAATATAGCACATTAGGCGATGGAACTAACTTTCAGTGGTGATTTATATTCTACAACGACTCCAGAATCACAAAACGCAGGCCCGCGCTACACAGAGACACGAACAATTGATAACACTGTTCTGAGTACAGCCATATTTACAGTAATTTAGACGTTGGACTGATTTCCTCACCGATAATTTAATTTCCTAAATAATTTTGGAATAACTTATAACTTCTACGGTTACGGCTAGTAATATTTAAAATTCGCAGTACGGTAATTAGTACATCCACCAGCAGAGCACTCTTGCCGCCTAATTCATCGGTTCAACAATGATTAAAGCATTGTAGGTATTCTAGGCATACAGGGACGGATCCACTATGCCTCGGGATATTAACAATTGATACCACAGTGTTGAGTACAGCCATTACAACGGTACTGAAACCGCTGGACTACGTTGTTTTCTTATTATGTACATACCAAGGCAGTTCTGGAATAATCTGCGAATATTTCGGTTACGGCTTGAGATATTTCCAGTTGACAGTACGGTACTTACTACATCCACCTGCAGATCACGGCAGTTGCTGCATTAATCTTCTGAATGTCGATTTCGATTTTGTAGGAACTCGAGAGTATCAAAAGGCAGAACCATTATGCCTCGATATATTAACAATTTACATCACCACACTGAGTTCATTTATCATCACAGTAATCTAGACGTTGGACTACTTTGTTCACTGGTGATGTGTGTTCCTATGTATTGCTGGAATGACTTATGTAAACTAAGGTTATGGCTAGCCTTTCTTTAGACTTCGCAGTACGGTAATTAGTCCGTCTACCGACATAGCACCGTTGCTGTTGGATTAGATTGGTCACTGAAGAAGTATGTTATACAGGAGTTCTGGAAAGAGAAATGCTGATCCACTATCTATCGTGATATTAACAATTGAAAGCACAGTACTGAGTACAGCTATCGTCACATTCGTGTCGCCGTTGGCCTTCTTTAATTACTGGTGATGTAAATTCGAATGTGATTCTAGAATAACCAATTCATAGTACGTTCATGGCTATTTATATATTTACAATTGAAGGTACGTCATTTAGTACATCTACGAACAGGGCACTACAGAAGCTGCATTGCTCTCTTCAATAATGATTTGGATATTATGGCTATTCTAGAATGGCGAAAGACAGATCCATTATACCTGGAGATATGAACAATTTAAAACAAAGCACAGAGTACAGCAATAAACACTATAATGTAGCAGCTGGAATGCTTTGGTCGCTGATGATTTAAATTCCAAAACGATTCTGTATTATTAAATTTGTAGAACGGCTACGGCTAGAAATATATACAACTGACAGCACGGTACTTAGTACATCCAACAGCAGTGCTCTTCAACCGCTGTATTAATCTGTTCATTGATGATATAGATTCGATAGCTGTTCTAGAATTACAAGAGGCAGGTCCATTATGCCTCAAGGTATGAACGATTGACAACACACTACTGTGTACAGGCAACATCATATTAGTGTATCCGCTGGTCTTCTTTGTTCACCGATGATGTAAATTCGAAAGTGACTCTAGAATAACCAATGTATAGTGCGGTTATGGCTGGTGACATATTTCAATTGAAAGTACGTCATTTAGTACATCTGCCAACAGAGCAATGCAGCCGCTGTATTAATCTGTTCATTGATGATTAGGATTTTACAGCTAATCTAGAGTGACAAAGGACAGACCCACTATCCCTCTTGATACTGACAATTTACAACATTGTACTGAGTACAGTCATATTCACAGTAGTGTAGCCGTCGCAATGCCTTGCTCACCAATGACGTATGTTCCAAAGAAATGCGGGAATAACCTTTGTACACTACAGTCATGGCTTGAAATATTTAAAACTGAACGTACGGTACATATTACATCCACCAATGTAGCACTGTAACTGTCGGATTAGCCTGTTCAATCATGGTATAAATTCCTTAACAATTCTAGAATGTCAAAATGTATATCCACCGACCATCGAGATATTAACAATTGACAACGCAGTACTGACTACGGCAATCATGCGAGTAGCGTATCTGTTGGTATACTTTTTTCACTTATTATGTAAATTCTAAGGCAATTCTAGAATAATCAATGTATGTTATGGCTGTGACTCGAGATATTTCGATTTGGCAGTACGCTCCTCAATACATCCACCAATATACCACTCCAGAGGTTTGATTAATATGTACAATGATAATAAAGACACCATAAGTATCTTAGATTGACAAAATGGGGTTCCAGTGCCCCTCGAGGTAATAACAATAGACCACGCGCTTCTGGGTACACCCATGATCGCAGTAATGTAAGCGTTGGGCTACTTTATTCACTGATGATGTGATTTCGAAGGTGACTCTGGAATGACCTATGCATGGGGTGCTTGTGTCTTGAGAAAATTCCGATTGTCAGTAAGGCTCATACTGGATCCACCTATATAGCACTGTAGCCGTTGGAATACACTGCCCGAAGATGATTTAAGCTCTATAACAATTCTAGAGTGACAATACACGGATCCAATGACACTCGAGATATTAACAATTGGCATCACACTACTGATTTAAGCAATCACCACAGTTACGTAGCCGTTGTGCTACTTCGTTTACTGATGTAAATTCGAAAGTGACTCCGCAATAGCCTACGAATATGGCGTTTGTGTCTTGAGATATATCCAACTGACAGTACAGTGTATACTGCATCCATTAATATAGCGCTGTAGACGCTGGAATATGCTCCTCAATGATGGTTTAAATCCTATAACAGTTCTAAAGTGACACTACGCAATATAATATTCCTGGAGGCACTATCAATTGACAATGCAGTACTGAGAAAAACTATGATCGCAGAAATGTAGACGTTGGACTACTTTGTTCCCTGCAGATATAATTTCAAAAGCAATTATTGAATAATCAATGTATAGTGCGGATATGGCTAGCGATAATTACTATTATCAGTACGTCAGTTGATACGTTTACGAACATAGCGCTGCTGACGTTGGATGTATCTGTCCACTGATGTATAATATACAGCAATTCGAGAAATATCAATGCAGGTCTACTATCACTCGAGATATTAACGATTGTCAATGCAGTACGGAGTCAGCCGCCATCACAGAAATGTAGCCGTTGTGCTGCTTCGATCACTGACGTACTAAATTCCATAGCAACCTTGGAATATTGAATTTATGGTACTGTCATGGCTGGAAATATTTCGCACTGATAGCGCTCTACATAGTAGGTCCACCAGCAGAGCACTGCAGCAGCTGCATTATTATGTTCAATGATGGTTTACCTCTTATTACAACTCTATAATGACAAATGGCATATCCATTAGCTCCCAAGGCATTAACAATTGTCAGGCCTGTACTGAGTAGAGCCACCATCACTACAATGTAGCCGTTGGACTGCATTGAACACTGATGATGTAAATTCCAAAGCATTTCTGGAACAATCAATATATTGTACCGTTATTGCATGAGATATAGGCAATTGAAAGCGATGTACTTGCTGCGTGCATCATTATCGCGCTGAAGCTATTGTGTTAAGCTGTAAAATGACAAATTAAATTCTATAACAAATCTAGATTGACCTCTAGATATTATCAATTTACAACAAGGTACTAAGTACAGCCATCATTACAGTAATGTTGCCGTTGGAATGCTTTCATCACTGATGATGTAAATTCGAACATACTTCTAGAATAACCTATGTATATTGCTGTTATGGCTAGTGATATTTACAATGGTCAGTACCGCAATTAGTGCATCTATCAACAGAGCAATGTCGCCGTTGGATTAAACTGTCCACAGACGATTTATGTCCCAAAGCAGGTATAGAACGTAAAATGAAGTTCCATTACCACTCGATATATTAACAAATGACAACACAATGATGTGCGCAGCCAACATCTCAGTACTGTAGCCGTCGGTCTACTTTGTCCACTGATGATGTAAATTCGAAGGTGATTCTAGAATAATGAACGCATAGTAGCTTTATGGCTTGTGATACGTCCAGTCGATATTGCGGTAGTTAGTAAGGCCACCAGCAGAGCACCGCGGGCGCAGTGTTATTCTGTTCAGAGGTGATATCTATTTTATACATATTCTAGAATGACAAAGGACCGAAAAGTTTTCCATGCTGACATTAACAGTTGAGAACAAAGCACTGAGTACAGCCATCATCATATTAGTGCTGCTATAGGGACAAGATATAGATACACAGACTATCGAGATATTAACATTTGACGACACATTGCTGTGTACAGCAATCGTCATGGCAGCGTAACTGTTCAATTACTTTGATCACTGATAATGTCGGTTCCTAGTAATTCTAGAATAACCAATGTATAATGCGCTTTAGGCTAGAGATGTTTGTTGTTGACAGTACTGTTCTTAGTACATCCACCAGCGCTTAGTACAATCACTGCGGCCACTGTATTAACGTGTTCACTCATGATTTCCACCTATAACCATTCTGGAATGACAAATGACGCAACCTTTAGCCCTCGAGATATTAGCAATTGACGACAAAGTACTGAGATGAGCCATCACCACAGTAGCGTTAGAGTTGAATAACATTCCTCGCTGATAATATCAGTTCTTAGCTATTCTAGAATAACCAATGTATTGCTAGAGATATTTGCAATTGCGAGTACTATATTTAGTACATCCACTAGCGAAGCACTTCAGCTTCTGCACTAATCTGTTCACTCATGATTACTATTTCATACCCATTCTAGAATGACAAAACACAGATCCAGTACACCTCAGCTATATTAACAATTGGCAACACAGAACTGAGTACAGCCATATTCACTATAATGTAACTGTTCTACTGCTTTGTCCACTCACGACATATATTCCATAGCAAATATGGAATAATCAATGGATATTACTGTTATGGCATGACATACTTCCCATTGGCAGTACCGTACATATTACGTCCACCAGTGTAACAGAGGAGCCTCTGTATTCATGGGTTCAATGATGATTTAAGTTCTGTAACAATTCTAGAATACAAGATGCAGATCCACTGACACTCGAGATGTTAGCAATTCACAAAATAGCACAGAGTACTGCCATCACCACGGTAATGTAGCTGTTGGACTACTTTAATTACCGATGAGGCAGATTGAAATTCGATTACTGAATAACCAATACCACGGTTATGGCTTGGGGTACTTCGTATTGAGAGTACGCTACTCAGTATATTCACAAGCAGAGCCCTGCAGCCGCTGTGTAAATCTGTTCAATGATAACAATGTCTTTATGAATATTCTAGAATCACAAATTACAGATCCATTGTCCCTAGCTATATTGACAATTGGCAACACAGTACAGAGAACAGCATTCATCACAGTAATGTAGCCGTTGGACACCTTTGTTCACTGATGATGTTAGCTACAAAACAATTCTAGAAGGAACGATGTATGCTTCGGTTATGTCTCGGGATATCTCCAGTTGAGAGAACGGCACTTATTACATCCACTAATATAGCCCTGCAGCCATAGGATTAATCTGTTCATTCATGATTTAAATTCTATAACTATTCTAGAGTGACAAACTACCGATCCTATGACGCTCGAAATATCGACAATTGATGACACAATACTGAATACAGCCGTCGTCGCAGTCATGTATACGTTGGACTAGTTCCTTCACTGAAGATGGAAATTCGAAGGTATTCCTCGAATTACCTATCTATAGTACAGTTATGGCTAGTGATATTTACAATACAGAGTACGGTGCTTATTACATCTACCACCAGTGCAATATTTCCATAGGATTTGTCTGTTCACTGGTCGTAATACATACTAGAGTAATTCAAGGATGAGGAATGAAGATCCGTTGTTCCTCAAGATATAAACACTCGTCAACACATGACTGAGTGGAGCCATCATCACAGTAAAGTATCCGTCCGACTACTTTTTTCACTGCTGAAGGAAATTACAAATTAATTCTTCATTATGCTATGTATGTCGCGTATATATATATTGACATTTTCAATTGAAATTACGGTGCGTAGCACATCTACCAGCACAGCACAATTGCCGCTGGATTAAAGAATTCAATGATGTTTTAAATCATATAACATTTCTAGAATGACTAAATACAGATCCTCTGACCTTCGAGAAATTAGCATTTGACGACACAGTACTGAGCACAGCCAAAGCAGTGTTGTATAGCCGTTCGACTGCTTTGTTCATAGATGATGTAAATTAGAAATTAATTCTAGAATAGGCTATATGGGGTGCAGTTAAGGCTAGTGATATCTTCAATTGACATTACGGCATTCAGTACATCTTCCAACTGATGACTGTTGCCATAGGATTGACCTGCTCATTCATGATGTATATACCACAGCTATTCTGCAACGTGTGATGAAGGTCAATTATCACGCCAGATGTTAAAAATGACAACACGGTACTTAGTACAGCCACCATCACATTATTGCGGACATATGAATAACTTTGCTCACTTGTGCCGGGTGCTCCAAGCAATTCTGGAATGATCAATGTCTAGCGCGGCTATGGCTTGAGATATTTACAATTGAAAATACGTTGCCTATTGCATCTACCACCACTGTCGCAGTTGGATTAATCTGTTCATTGATCATCTACATTTTACAAGAGATCAAAACTGAAAAATCGAGGTCCACTATACCTCGAGAAATTAACAATTGAAATCACATTACTGAGTACAGCCACCGTCACAGTGATATAGCCGTTGGACCACTATGTTCACTGATGATGTAAATTCTGAAGTGATTCTATAATAACCCACGAATATTGCGGTTATGGCGAATGATATTTACAATAGATAGTAGCAGATAGTGCATTTTCCCAAGAGAGCACTGTATCCGTTGGATTAACACTTCCACTTATGATGTATATCTTACAGCCCTTACAGATCTAGAAATTCAAATCCATTATACCTCGAGATATTAACAGACGACAACGCAGCACTGAGCACAGTCATCATCACAGCCTTTATGCTGCTGAATAACATTGATCACTGAAAATGTATATTCCATAGCAACTCTAGAATAATCAGTGTACAGAACGGTTATGGCTAGTGATACTACCAATTGTCAGTACGGTACACTCTACGTCCACCAATACAGCACCGTAGCCGTTGGATTAATCTGTTCAACCATAATTTAACTGTGTATCAATTCTAGAATGACAAAATACAGCTCCAATATGCCCCGCGTTATCAGCAATTTACAGCACAATACTGAGTACAACCACTATCATAGTAATGTAGCCGTTGGACTACCCTTTTCACTGATGTTACACATTCGAACGCAATTCTAGGGTAACTTATGAAAAGCGGGGTTGTGTCTAGTGACATTTACAGCCAACAGGACTGCAATTGGCACATCTTACAACAGAGCGCAGTTGCCATCCGATTCAAATGGCACATCTTACAACAGAGCGCAGTTGCCATCCGATTCAATTGTTCTCTGAAGGTGTATATTCTGCAGAAGTTGCAGAATGATAATTGAATTTCCGTTATCCGTCATATGTTCTCTGAAGGTGTATATTCTACAGAAGTTGCAGAATGATAAATGAATTTCCATTATCCGTCGAAAAATTAATAATTGACGACACAGTAATGGGTTAACCCAATATCACGGTAACATAGACGTTGGGCTGCACTGTGCACTCATGATGTTAGCTACAAACCAATTCTGGTATAATAAATGAATAAAGCGGCTATGGCTAGAGATATTTAGAATTGAGACTACGGTACATCCTAAATCCAGCAGCAGAGCACTGCAGCCGCGGTATTCATTTGCTCGCTGACTATTTACATTTAACAGCAATTCTTGACTGACAAAGTGCTCTTCCGTTATCCTTCCAAATATTAACACTTGACACTGCAGTGCTGAGAACAGTTATCGTCACAGTACTGTAGCCTTTGGACGACTTTGTGCACAGGCGATATAAATTTCAAAGCAACTCCAGAGTAATCAATGTATATAACGGTTTTGAATCGAAATATTTAAGATTGACCGCTCGGTACATTTACATCCGCCAATATATGACAGTAGCGGTTGGATTAATCTTTTGAATTATGATTTAAATTCTGTAACAATTCTAGAATGACATGATACAAATCGGCTGACCTTCGAAGTAACAACAATTGTCAATGCACTACTGATTCCGTCCATCGTCACGGTGATGTAGTCGTTCGCCTACTTTGTTCGCCGATGATGTGGATCCCTAAGTAGTTGTGGAATAAAATATGTATACCACGATTATGGCTAGAGACGTATAGAGTGTACGGTTCGGTAAGGAATACATCTACCAACACAGCACGGTTGCCTGTGGATTAAGTGGGTCACTGAAGTTGTATATTCGATAGCAATTTTGGAGCGAGAAGAGCAGATCCATTATGCCTCGAGGTATTAACAATTGATGACACAGTACCTAGTGCAGCCATAGTCACAGTATTGTAGCAGTTGAATATCGTTGTTCACTGATAATATTGGTTGCACAGCAACTTTAGGACAATCAGGGTGTAGTTCTGTCATGGCTAGAGATTTTTACATATGACTTTTCGGTTGTTCGTGCATTTACAGACAGAGCATTCTTGCCGTTGTGTTAATCTGTTCAATCGTGATGTAAATTACGAAGCATTTCTGGAATAATCAATGTATATTAAGGTTATGGCTTGAGATGGTTCCAATTGACAGTACGGCACTCACAACAACCACCAATATAGCGCAGTAGTCAACAGATTAATGTGCTCAAAGATAAATTAAATTCTATAGCAATCCTAGAATTACAAAATACAGACACATTGTATTTCGATTTATTAACACGAACTGAGTACTGCCGTCATCACAGTATTGTAACGGGTGAATAACATTTTCAACTGATAATGTCATTTCCAAAATAATTGTAGTGTAATCAATGTATACTGCGGTTTCGGCTGGAGATATTTACAATTGACAGTACGGTACCTCCTACAGCTACCAGCTACACCTACAGCAGAGCACTGGAGCCGCTGTATTAATCAGTTTAATGATGATTTAGTCTTCATTTCTGCTCAAGAATAAAAACGAGAGGTTCATTAGCCCTCCAGATATTTATAATTCGCGATGCAGTACTGAGTACAGCATTCAGTACAGTTGTGTAGCCGTTGGACTAATATTTGTTCACTCATGATATAGATCCGAAGGTGTCTCTAGCATTACCAATGTTTAGTACGGGTACGACTAATGATATTTACAATCGCAGTACTGCATTTAGTACATGTACCAAGAGTGCGTTGCAGCCGCCGTATTAATCTCTTCAGTGATAATTTAGATCTTATATACATTCTAGAATGGCAAAAGACAGACCCATTTTCCGTGCAGATATTAACAATTCACATCACAGTACAGAGTATAGCCATGATCACAGTATTGCAACGGTTGGATAACATTTTTCACTCATAATGTCAGTTCCAAGACAACTCTAGAATAACAAATGTATAGTAAAGACAGGGCTACATATATCTCCAGCTGATGGCACGGTACACAGTACATGCACAAGCAGAGGACAGCAGTTGTTGAGTTAATCTGTTCAATGATGATTTAGCTCATATAGCTATTCCAGAATGAAAAAAGGAGTGTTCATTATCCCTCGAGGTATTGAAAATTGACAACGCAGTACTGAGCACATCGATCATCACGTAAGTGTAGCCGTTGCACTACATCGTCCATTGATAGCGTATATTCGAAAGAAATTCAGAAATACTAAATGTAGGTTAAGGTTATGGCTTGAGACATCTTTAATTGACATTACGGTACTTAATACATCCAGCAACGGGTCTCTGTTGCCGTTAAGTAAACCTGTTCAACGAAGACTTAAATGCCATAACAACTCTAGAATGACTAAGTGCAGATCCCCTGGACACCGACATATTTACAATTGGCGACGCAGTACTTGGTACAGAAGTCATCACATTTATGTTGACGCTGAGTTGCTTTGTTCACTGATGATGTCTATTCCGAAGCAATTGCGGAATAGTCCATGTATGGTGCGATAATGTCTAGACGTATTTCCAATTGACAGCACCGTAATAAGTACATCCACATACACAGCATTCTATCCGTTCGGTTATCATGTTCAACGATGATTAAAGTTTTATAGCAGTTATGGAACGACCGCGAATATATCCATTACCCGTCGAGAAATTAGTAATTCACAACACAGTGCAGAGCACAGCCAGCATCAGATTACAGTAACCGTTGGACTTGTGTGTTCACCGATGATATAAGTTGCACAGCAGTTCTAAAACGATCAGTGCATAGTACATTTATGCCTAGGGATATTTACATTTGATAGTACGGTACTTGTTACGTCCTCCAAAAGAGCACTGAACCTGTTCGATTAGTCTGTTCACTGATGATGTATATCCTGCAGTAATTCTTGGACGAGAAATGCAGACCATTATCCCACGAGGTATCAGCAATTGACAACACAGTACTGAGTAAAGGCCACATCGCTGTATTATAGCCGTTGAATTACATTGTCCACTGGTGATGTAAATTACAATGAAATTCTGGAGTAATCGATGTACGTTACGGTTGGCTTGAGATATTTCGAATGGACGGTACGGTGTCTATTACAAGCGCATGTATAGCATACTTCTCGTTGGATTAATTTGTTCAGTGATGGTTTACATTCCATAAAACTTCTAGAATGACAAAGTACAGATCCTCTGGGCCTCGAGATATTTGCAATTTGCCACACGGTACTGAGAACACTCAGTACCAGAGTAATGTAGCCGTTGAAATACTTTCGTCGATGATAATACAAATTCGAAAGTGATTCGGGCATAACCTATGTATTGTGCTATTATGGTTAGTTATATTTACATTTGACAGTACGGCATTTAGTACGTCTTCCAACAGATATCTGTTGCCGTTGGATCGACACGTTCACTGATGATGTATATACCACAGCAATTCTGGAACGAGAAATGCAGATCCATTGTGGCTTGAGATGCTAACAAATGACAACGCAGTAATGAGTACAGCCATTATCACAGTATTCTAGCCGTTGAATGGATTTGTTCATTGATAATGTACATTAGGAAGTGATTCTAGCATAAACTATGTACTGTGCGGCCGCGGTTGGTGACATATACGCTTGACGGTACGGAATTCAGTACGTCCTCCAACAGATCACTGTTACCGTTGTATCGACGTGTTCACTGACGATATATATTCTACAGCTATTCTAGAACTGTAAATGTAGTTACATTATGCCTTGAGACTTTACCATGTGACAACAAAGTTCCGAGTGCAGCCATCATCACTTTATTGTAGCCGCTAATACAGTTTGACCACTGACGTTGTAAATTCAAATGAAATTCCGGGATGGTCTGCGTCTATTACGATTATGGCACAAGATATTTCTAGTTGACAGTACGATACTTCCTACATCCACCAATATAGCACAGTAGCCGTCTGATTCTTCCCTTAAATGACGATTTAAATCCAGTAACAATGCTAGAATGTCAAAATACTGATCCAATGGCCCTCGATACATTGGCAATTTACAGCACAGTACTGACAGCCCCGACTATCGGAGTAACGTAGACGTAGGACCACTACGTCCACTGGCAATGTAAATTCGGAAGTTATTCTTGCATAACATGTGTACTGTGTGTCTATGGTTAGTGATATTTAGAATTGACAGTACGGCATCTCTTGGACCTTCCAACAGATTGCCGTTGCCGTTGTAACGACATGTTCGCTGATGATATATATTCAAGAGCAATTCCAGAACTGGAAATGCAGATCCATTATCATTTCAGTTGTTAAGATGTGACAACACAGTACTGGGTATAGTCATCATCACATAAGTATAACGGTTGAATAACTTGTATCACTAATAACGTTATTTGAAAGCTATTATAGAATAGGCAGCGTGTAATGCGTCTATTGCTAGAGATATTTGTTATTGTCAGTACGGCTCTCAGTGCATCGACCACCTGAGAATTGCAACCGCTGTATTAATCAGTTCAATGATGAATAAGGTTTTATAAATATTGTAAAATTGCAAGAGGCACACCCATTATCCTTAGAGTCCTTAACAATTAACAGCACAGTACATAGTACAGCCGTCAACACTGTAATGTATACGTTAGACTATTTTGACGACTGACGACGGAAACTCTAGAAAGGCCTATGTATTGTACGGTTATGGTTAGTGACATTTAAATTTGACATTACAGTGCATAGTACAGCTACCAATAGACGACTGATGCCGTTGGATAAATCTCTTCACTGATGACTTGTATCCTACAGCAATTCAAGGATGAAAGGTGAAGATCCATTGTCCCTCGAGGTATTGACATATGAAGACAAGTTACTGAGGACAGCCATCATTACTGTACCGTAGCCGTTGATCTGCTTTCTTCACTGATGGTTTAAGTTACAAAGCAATACTGGAATGATCAATCCATATTATGGTTACGCCTTGAGATGTTTCCAAATGACAGTACGGTACTTCTTACATCAGCCAGTGTAGCACTATGGCCGTTCGTATAGTATGCTCGAAAAAGATGTAAATTCAATAACAATGCTAGAACGACAAAATACAGATCCACTGATCCACGAGATATAAAAATTTCAAACTCACTCCAGAGTACAGCCATCAACGCAGTAGTGCAGCAGTTAGACTATTTTGTTGACTGATGACGGAAATTCTGAAGAAACTCTAGAATATCCCATGCAATGTACGGTTTTAGACAGTGATACCTACAATTGGCAATACGATGCTTAGTACTGCTACCAACACACAACTGTTCCCGTTGGATTAATCTGTTCACCAATGTTGAGCTTTCTACAGCAATTTAAGAATGAAAAGTGAAGTTCCATTATCACTCAAGACATTGGTATTTGACAACAAATTACTGAGTACAGCCACCATCACGGAAATGTATTCATTGGAATACCTTCTATGCTGGTGATATAATTTCCGCGGCAATACTGGAATAATCAATGTATGTTACGATTACAGCTTTAGATATTCCCAAATGACGTAATACAGGTCTATTATCCCTCGCTATATTAACAACTTGGTGCACAGAGATGAGTAGAGCTATCATCACAGTACTGTAGTCGTTGGTCTACTTTGATCACTGACGTAAATTGCAAAGCTGTACTTCAATAATCAATGTATACCACGTCTATGACTTGAGATGTTTCCAGGTGACAGTACGGCACCTACTTCATCGGCAGATATGGCTCTGTAGCCGTTGGATTATTATGTTCACTGATAATTTATATTCTATTACAATTCTAGGATTACAATACAAATAAACACTGGCACTCGAATCCTTAACGATAGACAACAAATTACTGAGTGCAGCCATCATCACAGTACTGCTGTCGGATTAACACATTGCACGTTGGTGATGTTAGTTCCAAAGCAATACAGGAACAGTCCATGCATTTTACGGTTACGGCTTGAGATATTTCGAAATGCCAGTACGGTACTTATTACATCCACCAACATAACAATGTAGCCGTTAGATTCATATGTTCGATAATGATGTAAATCATATAGCAATGCTAGAACGACAAGATACAGGCCAACTGACCCTCGAGATATTAACAATTTAAAACACAATAATGTGTACAGCCATCAACACAGTAATGTATACGTTGTACTGCTTTTTTCACAGACGATGTAAGTTTCAACGTGATTCTAGAATAACCCAAGTATACTACGTATGCGGCTAGCGAGATTTACAATTCACAGTACGGTAGTTAGTACATGTATCAACAGATCACGTTTGCCGTTGGATGAGGTAGTTCACTGAAAACGTATATTCTACAGCAAATGTGGAATAAAAGAAGATGGCTCATTATACCTTGCGATATTAGCAATTGGCGTCAAGGTACTGCATGCAGCCAACATCACATTACTCTTTCCGATGGCCTACTTTGTCCAGTGATGATGCAAATTCCACAGCAACTGTGGAATAATCAATGAACGGTACGATTACGTCCTGAGGAATTCTCAAATGACAGTAAGATACTTACTACATCCAACAATGTAGCACAGTGTGACGCTGGGTTAAACGTCTCGATGATGCTTTAAATTCTATAACCATCTTGTAACGACAAAATATATGTCCACTGTCCCTCAAGATATTAACAATTAATAACACATTACTGACTGCAGCCATCATCACAGTGCTGTTGACTTTGTATCATTTGCCCACTGGTGATGCAAATACCAAGACAATTGTAGGGTAATCATTGTACAGCACGGTTATTGCTAGGGATATATAAAACTGACAGTACCGTGGTAGGTACATCCACCAATATAGCACTGTAGTCCTGGTGTTAGATTGCACAGAGAAGATATTGGTTTTACGGCAATACTAGGATGACATAATATAGGTCCGTAGTCCCACGCTAAATTAACGATTGGGAACAGAGAAATGCGTACAGCCTTCATCACAGTACTGCAGCCGCTGAAACACTTTGGTCACTGATGATGTAAATTCCATTCAAGGGGGCAGCAGTCAGTGCGCATTACGGTGACCGCTTGAGATATTACCTGCTGACAGTACTGAATCCATTACGTCCAACTATATAGCAGCGTAGCGGTTGGTTAAATCTGCTCAACCATGATATAGGTCCTATAACAATGCCAGAAACACAAGATGCTGATCCATTGATCCTCGGGATATTTAAATTTCAAACACATTCCGGAGTAAAGCCACCAACGCAGTAATGTAGAAGTTAGATTATTTTGTTGACTGATGCTGGAAGTTCTGAAGAAACCCTAGAATAGTCTATGTATTGTACGGTCATGTATAGTGACATTTACAATTGACAATACGGCGCTCAGTACATCTACAAACAGAAAACTGTTGCCGTCCGTCTAATCTGTTCACAGATGATGTGGATCCTACAGCAAGCTGATAACGAAAAGTGAGGATCCGTTATCCCTCGAGATATTGACATTTGACAACAAATTACTGAGTACTGCCACCATTTCGGTAGTGTAGCCGTTTGACTACTTTGTTCACTGATCATGTAATTATCAAGGCAGTACTGGAGTAATCAATGTATATTACAGATATGGCTTGAGATATTTCCAAATGGCAGTATGATACTTACAATATCCACAAATATAACCCAGTAGCCGCTAATTAGCTGTTCCATGGTGATATAAATGCTATAACAGTGCTAGGATGACAAAATTCAGATTCATACACATTCGAAATATTAACAATTGACAACACAATTCTGAGAATAGCCATTGTCCCAGCAATGTAGCCGCTGGAACTCTTTGTTCACGGGTGATGTAAATAACAAAGCAATTCTAGGTTAGTCAGTGTATGGTACGGTTATAGCGAGGGATATTTAAAACTGATATTACGGTGCTTAGTACATCCACAATTATAGCACGGTAGCCCTTGTATTAGATTACTCATCGAAGATATCTGTTGTAAAGCAATTCTAGAATGAAATAATACCGGTCCATTATCGCTATATTAACCATTAAGAACTGAGTACTTAGTACAGCCATCATCACAGTACTGCAGCCGTTGACTACTTTGTCCACTGATGATGTAAATTCCAAAGCAATACTGCAATGATCAATGCATGTTACTGTTACGGCTTGAGATATTACCTGCCGATAGTACGGAACATATTACATCGGCCAATAAACCAACGTATCCGAGGACAAAATCGGTTCAATCTTGATATAAATACTGTAACAGTGCTAGAATGACAAAATACCGATCCACTGATTATCGAGATATTAAAATTTCAAACACCTTCCGGAGTACAGCCATCAACACAGCGATGTAGGCGTTGGAACACTTTCTTCACGGGTGATGTAAATAACAAAGCAATTCTAGGATAGTCAGTGTATGGTACGGGTATAACCAGGGAAATTTAAAACTGATATTACGGTGCTAAGTACATCCACAACTATAGCACGGTAGCCCCTGTATTAGATTACTCATCGAAGATATCTGTTATAAAGCAATTCAAGGATGACAGAATACCGGTCAATCATCACTCGCTATATTAACAATTAAGAACAGAGTACTTAGTACAGCCATCATCACAGTACTGTAGCCGTTGGCTACTTTGTCCACTGATGATGTAAATTCCAAAGCAATACTGCAATGATCAATGCATTTACTGTTGCGGCTTGAGATATTACCTGTCGATAGTACGGAACATATTACATCGGCCAATAAACCAACGTATCCGAGGACAAAATCGGTTCAATCTTGATATAAATACTGTAACAGTGCTAGAATGACAAAATACCGATCCACTGATTATCGAGATATTAAAATTTCAAACACCTTCCGGAGTACAGCCATCAACACAGCGATGTAGGCGTTGGAACACTTTCTTCACGGGTGATGTAAATAACAAAGCAATTCTAGGATAGTCAGTGTATGGTACGGGTATAACCAGGGAAATTTAAAACTGATATTACGGTGCTAAGTACATCCACAACTATAGCACGGTAGCCCCTGTATTAGATTACTCATCGAAGATATCTGTTATAAAGCAATTCAAGGATGACAGAATACCGGTCAATTATCACTCGCTATATTAACAATTAAGAACAGAGTACTTAGTACAGCCATCATCACAGTACTGTAGCCGTTGGCTACTTTGTCCACTGATGATGTAAATTCCAAAGCAATACTGCAATGATCAATGCATTTACTGTTGCGGCTTGAGATATTACCTGTCGACAGTACGGAACATATTACATCCGCCAATGAACCAACGTAGCCGAGGAAAAAATCGGTTCAATCTTGATATAAATACTATAACAGTGCTAGATTGCCAAAATACCGATCCACTGATTATCGAGATATTAAAATTTCAAACACATTCCACAGTACAGCCATCAACACAGTAATGTAGGCGTTAGACTATTTTTTTGACTGGTGATGGAAATTGTGAAGAACTTCTAGAATAACCTACGTATTTTACGGTAATGTCTGGTGATATTTACAATTAGAAATACGGTTCTTGCTACTGCTACCAACATATACGTGTTGCCGTCGGATTAGCCTGTTCACTGATTGTGTGCATTCTGCAGTAATTCAAGGATGAAAGGTACATTATCACTTGAGATGCTAACTATTGACAGCAAATTACTGAGTACGGCCACCATCCGAGTACTGTAGCAGTCGGACTTCATTGTTCACTGATGATGCAAATCCCAAAGCAGTTATTGGATAACCAGTGTATAGTAGGGTTAAAGCTAGAGCATTAATGATTGACGGTACTGTGCTTAGTACATGCAACGATATTGCAATGTATCCCTTGGCTTAAAGCGATCAACGAATAATCTCGATTTTACTGCAGTTATAGAGTGATATATTACACGTCCGTTAGCCCTCGCCACATTAACTATTGACAACACAGTACTCAGTACAGCCATGATCACAACACAGTAGCAGCTGGAATCATTGCTCACTGATGATGTATGTTCGAAAGCAACTTTGAAACAATCAGTGCATGGTACGGTTATGCCTTGGAATATTTAAAAATGACAGTACGATAAATGTTACATCCACCAATATAGCATTGTAGCCATTGGATTAAGCTGCTCAGTGAAGAAGTAAATCCCGTAACAATTCTGGAATGACAAAATACCCGTCCACCATCCCTCATGATATTAGCAATTAATAACACAATACTGACTACGGCCCTCATCACAGCGCTGATGACGTTGTATAATTTGGTCACAGATGATGAAAATACGAAAGCAATTCTAGGATAATCAGTGAATAGTAATGTTATAGTAAGGGATATTTGAAGCTGACATCGCGCTGCCTAATACATCCACCAATATAGCACTGTATACCTTGGATTAGATTGCGCGGCGAATATATCGATCCTATGAAAGGTCTAGAATGACAAAATACAGGTCCATTATCCCCCGGTATATTAAAAATTGAGAACACGGTACTGAATACAGCCAACGTCACAGTACAGCAGCCGTCGGATTACTTTGTCCATTGACGATGTAAATTCCAAATTAATACAACAAAAACCAATGCATATTACGACTACGGCTAGAGACATTACCTGCCGACAGTACGGTACCTATTACGTCCGAAGATATAGCAACGTAGCTGATGGACAAATCCATTCAATCATGATATGAATGCTATAACCATGCTAGAAAGGCAAAATATGGTTCGACTGATCTTCGAGATATTATAACTTCAAACCACATTCCGGAGTACAGCTATCAACACAGTAATCCAGATGCTAGACTATTTTGTTGATTGATGATGGAAATTGTGAAGAAATTCTGGAATAACCTATGTACTGTATGGTTATAACTCGTGATATTTACTATTGACAATACGATTACAGCTGCCAACGGTCAACCGTTGTCGTCGGATTAATCTCCTCACAGATGATGTGCATCCTACAGCAATTCAAGAATGAAAAATGAAGATCCATTATCCCTCCAGACATTAACGATTTACAACAAAGAACTGAGTACAGCCATCGTCACAGTACTGTAGCCGTTTGACAACTTTTTCCACCGATGACGCAACTTTGAAGGTGTTTCTAGAATAACCTATACGTGGTGCGGCTATGGCTAGGGATGTATACAATTGACAGTACAGCAGTTAGTACATTTACCAACAGATCTCTGTTGCCGTTGGATCAAACTGCCCACCGATGATGTATTTTCTACATAAATTCTATGACGGGAAATGCAGGTCCATTGTCCCTCGAGATATTAACAATAGACAGCAGGGTGCAGAGGACAGCCGTTGTCACGGTATTGTAACTGTTGTGTAACTTATTTCCACAGGTAGCGTCAGCTGTAATGCAATTACGGAATAATTAATGTATATTGCGGTTATGGCTAGATGTATTTAGAGTTGACCGTGTGGTACTTCGTACATCTACCAGCAGAACACTGCAGCCACTGTGCTGATGTGTTCAATGACGTATTATATTTCATAGCTAAACTAGAATGACAAAAGACATATCCATTATCCCGTGTGACGTTAGCAATTGAAGACACAGTATTGAATACAGACATCATCACAGCAGTCTAGCTGCTGGAATGCTTTGACCACTTGTCATGTAAATTCCAAAGTAATTATGGAATAACCTATTTATACTACGCTTATGGGTAGTGATATTTACAATTCATTGTATGGTAATTAGTGCATCTTCCAAGAGAGCACTGATGCCGCTGGATTAATCTGCTCAATGATGATACAGACCTTATTGGTATTCAAGAATGACAAAAGACAGATCCATGACACCTTAAGACATTATAATTGACAACACAGTAGAGAGTACAGCGGTCGACGCAGTAAAGTAGGTGTTGGACAGCTTTCTTCACAGATGATGCAAATTCTAAAGCAATTCTGGAGTATTCCATGTATATTACTTCTATGGCTTGAGATATTTAAAATTGAGAGTACGCTACTTACTGCCTCCACCAATATACCACAGGAGCCGATGTATTAATATGTTCAATGATGCATTATATAATGAAACAATTCTATAGAGACAAAATACAGGACCGCCGACACTCGACACATAAACAGTTGACGACACAGTACTGAGTACAACCGTCAGCACGGTACTGTAGCGGTTGAACAACATTTTTCACGAATATTGTTTGCTCCAAAATAATTTCAGATTTATCAGTGTATACTACGGTTATATTTAGAGATATTTACAATTGGCAGTACGGTGCTTCGTACATATAACTGCACAGCACTGCAGCCGCTATAACAACCTGTTCAATGATATTTTAGATCCTATAGCTGTTCTAGAATGCAAAAGAGAGATCCATTATCCATTGAAATATTAACAATTGACAGCACAATGTTATGTACAGCTATCATCACAGTTGTGCAGTCGTTGGACTACCTTGTCCACTAATGATGTAAATTCCATGGCTATACTGGAATAACCAATGCATATTACGGTTATGGCTTGAGATATTTCCAGCTGACACTGTTCCAGTTTTCACTGATAATTGGCGTACTACAACACATCTAGAATTGCAAAGTGCAGATCCCTGGCAGTCGAAACATTAACAGTTGACAACAAATTTCTGAGTACAACCATCACCTCAGTACACTAGCGGTTGGACAACTTCCTCCGCTGATGATATAATTTCCAATGAAGTACTGGATTAATCAATGTATATTTCAGTTGCGGCTAGAGATATTTTCAAATGTCAGTTCGGTACCTATTACATACACAAATATGACACTGTAGCCGACGTTTTAATATGATCAATGATGATGTAAGTTCCATAACAATGCTAGAATGACAAAATACACATCCACCTCCCCTCGAGTAATTAACAATTTACAACACAATAATGAGTACAACCGTCAACATAGTAATGTAGCCACTGGACTACTTTGCACACGGATGATGTAGATTCCAAGGAGATTCTAGAATACTCCATGTATACAACCGTTATGGCTGGCGACATATACGGTCACGGTACGGTAATTGGAACATCTACCAACAGAGCACAGTTGCAATTGGATTAAGCAGTTCACTGTAAATGTACAATTTACAGCAATTGTGGAGTGATGGATGAAGGTTCACTGTCTCTCGCGAAATTAACAATTGGCAACAAAGTGCTGAGCGCAGCCATCATCACATTACTTTCGCCGATGGCATACTTTGCCCACAGATAATATAAACTCCAAACCAACTTTGTCATTATCAATGTATGGTACCTCTATGTCTTGACATATTTTCAAATGAAAGTACGATACGCATTACATCCACTAATATAGTTTCGTGGACATTGCATTAAACTGCTCAATGATGATTTAAATTCTGCAACAATACTGGAATGAGAAGGTACATGTCACCTATCCCTCGCGATATTAATAATTATATCACATTACTGACTACAGCACTCATCATGGTGCTGTTGACGTTGGATTATATGCTCACAGATGATGCAAGTACCAAAGCAACTCAAGGATAATAAGAGTATAGAATGGCTATAGTTAGGGATATTTAAAGCCGACAGTTCGGTGCTTAGTACATAAACAGTTATAGCACTGTAGCCCTTGGATTAGATTGCTCGAAGGAGTTATCACTTTTATAGCAATTCCAGTACGACGTAGTACAGTTCCATTATCCCTCGCTATATTAATAATGGAGAACGCAGTGCTGAGTACAGCCACTATCGCAGTACTGTAGCCGTTGTACTACTTTCTCCACTGATGACGTAAATTCCAAATTTGCACAGCAACCATCAGTGCATATTACGGTTAAGGCTTTAGTTATTACGTGCTCGCAGCACGGTACCTATTACAGCCACCGATCTAGCAGCATGGCCGGTGGATAAATCAGTTCAATCATGATAAAGATACTATAGCAATGCGAGAACGACAAAATACCGATCCACCAACGCTCGAGGTATTGTAATTTCAAGCACATCCCTGAGTACATCCACCAACACAGTAATGCAGACGTTAGGCTATTTTGTTGGCTGATGATGGAAATTCTGTAGAGATTCTTGAGCTTGCTCTCTATTTTAGGGTTATAGCTAGTGGTATTTACAATAGACAACACGGTGCCTAGTACAGCTAGCAACAGACAACAGTTACCGTCGGATTAATCTGTTCACTTATGATGTGCACTCTACAGCAATTCAAGAGCGGAATGTGAGGGTACATTATCCCTCGTGGTACGAACAATTGGCAACATAGCACAGAGTTCAGCCATCATCACAGTAACGTAGCCGTTGGACAACCTTCACAACTGGTGATGTAAATTCGAAAGCCATTCTGGAGTATTCAATGTATACCTCCGTTATGGCTTGCGATACTTCAAATTGACATTACTGTGCCTATAACAACCACTAATATTACGCTATAGCCGTTTGATTTATCTGTTCAATGATGATGGATATTGTATAACAGTATTAAAATGTTTAAATACATATACACAGATTCTCGATGTATTTGCAATTGACGACAGAGTACTGAGTACAGCCGCTTTCAGGGTACAGCAGCCGCTGGTGTGCTCTGTCCACTTAGGATGTAAATTCGAAGGCGATGCTGGAATAATCATTGTATATTACGGTTATGGTTAGAGATACTTCCAATTGACAGTACGGAGCCTAGTAAATCCAACAGGAAAGCACTGCAGCTGCTGTGTTAATCTGTTGAATGTTAACTGATATTCTGTAGACATTCTAGAGTGACAAGTGGAAGATCCATTATCCCTCGATATGTTAACGGTTTACAAAACATTACCGCGCACAGCTAACGTCACAGTACTGTAGCAGTTGGACTACTTTGCCCACTGATGATGTAAATTCGAATGTGATTCTAGAATAATGAACGCATTGTATGGTTACGTCCTGTGACGTGTCGAATTGACATTACGCGGCTTAATAAGTCCACCCGCAGGGCACTGTAGGCGCAGTATTAGTTTGTTGAGTACTGAATTAGTCATTATATCCTTCCTGGAATGACAAAAGACAGATCCATCATCCTTCGAGATAGCAAATGACAACGCAGTGCTCAGTACAGCCATCGTCACATTTGTGTAGTCGTTAGAATCATCTGCTCAATGATGATTTACATCCTATAACTATTCTAGAATGACAAAACGCAGATACACTGACCCTCGTGATATATACAATTGACAACATAGTGCAAAATTCAGCCATTATCACATTAATGTTGCCGTTGGAACTCTGTGTTTACTGAATGAGGTGATCACGAAAGCGGCTCTAGAGTAATGAGTGTATATTACGGTTACGGCTTGAGACATTTCCATTTGACTTCACGGTCCATTGTAAATTCACAAGCGTAGCACTGCAGCCACTGTGTTAACATGATCAATTATGATATTGATATCATAGCAGTTCTAGAAATGCAAACGGCAGATCAATTTTACCTCGAGATATTAGCAATTGGCAACAAAGTACTGAGTTCAGCCATCACCACTGTAATGTAGCCGTTGTATTAATTTGTTCATCAGCGATGAAAGTTATACAGTTTTGGAATAATCAGTGTATGCTATGGTTATGGCTAGAAATATTTGCAACTGACAGCACGGTACTTAGAACATCCACTATCGGAGCACTGCAACCGCTATATTAGTCTGTTCAATGGTGATATCTATTCCATAGCAATTATAGTATGATAAATGGCAGATCGTTTATCCCTCGTGATATTAACTACTGACAACGGAGTCCCGAGTACAGCCATTATCACAGTCCTTTAGACGCTGAACAACTTTGTTCACTGACAACTTAAATACCAAAGCAATTCTGGAATTATCAGTGTATGTAACGATTGTGGCCTGAAATATTTCAAATCGACGGTACGGTACTTATTACATGCACCAGTATTACACTGTTGCCGTATTATTGTGTTCAGTGGCGATTTTATTACGATAACATTCCTAGAATGACAAGATATATGTACACTATGCCACCAGTTATTAAGTACCGACAACACCGTAATAAGTACAGCCGTCATCACAGCAATATAGACGTTTGGCTACTTTGCTCACTGATGACGTGAATTCGAAAGTGTATATAGAATAACCCATGTATTTTTCGGATATAGCAAGTGATATTTGCAATTGAAAGTATTGCATTTAGTACAACGTCCAGCAGAGCACTGTTGCTGTTGGATTAATATGTTCGCAGATGACGTGTATTCCACAGCAATTCTAGAACTATGGATGCGGAAGCATTATCTCTCTAGATATTAACTAGTGACGAAACAGTACTGAGTGCAGCCACCATCACTGTATTGTAACTGATAAATACCTTAGTTTACTGGTAAAGTCTGCTGCAAAGCAATTCTGTAGCAATCAATGTACGCTACGGTTAAGCCTTGAGATGTCTCCAATTCGCAGTACGGTATTTAATGCATCCACCACTAAGCACTAGAGCTGCTCGGTTACACGGTTCATTGATAATTTAAATTCTAAGACAATGCTAGAATGGCAAATTGCGGATCAACTGTCCCTCGAGATGTCAGCAATTAACAGCACCGCTCAGACTGCAGCGATCATCACAGTAATGTAGACGTTGGACTACCTCCTTCACTGATCATTTAAATTCCTAATTAATTCTGGAACAAAATATGTATCCAACGATTATGGCTATCGATGATTAGTATTCACATGACGGTGGATAGTACATCTGCCAACAGAACACTGCTGCCGCTTGTTTAAACTTGTCACTGACGTTGCTTATCCTACAGCAATTATAGAACGTGAAGTGCAGGTCCATTATCCCTCGAAACGTTAACCATTGACAGCACAGAACTGAGTACAGCCATCGACATATTAAAGTGACGGTTGAATAACGTTGTTCACGGATTACATAAATTCCAGCCACAGAATAATCAGCGTGTAGTACTGTTACGGCTAGAGATATTTACAAGTGACTATACGGTGCGCCGTAGTTTTATCAATAGAGGTTTGTTGCCGTCGGCTTAATCAGATCAATGATGGTTAATATGCTATGACAAATCTAGAATGACAAGACCCAAATCTATTGTCCCTCGCGATATAGACAATTGACAACTCAGTACTCAGTACAGCCTCACGGTAATGTAGCCGTTGGAATAACATTCACTGATGATGCAAGTTATAAAGAAATTCTGGAATAATCAATGTATGTTACGTTTATGCCTTGAGTTATTTCCAAATGACTGCCCGGTACATGTTATATCCACCTATATAGCACTATAAGCGATGAGTTAAGCTTTTCAATGTTGATTTATATCTTAGAACGACCCTAGAATGACAAAATGCATGCCCGCGGACCCTCGAAATACGCACAATTGACAGCACTGTACTGAGTACAGCCATGTTCACAGCAATGTGGAAATAGGTCTGTTTTGCTCATTGATGGTGTAAATTCGCAAGTAATACTGGAGTAGCCTATGTATACTACGGTTAGGGCCTGTGATATTTACAATTGACAGTACATTAATTGGTACATACGCCAGCAGAGCACAGCAGCCGCTTTATTACACCGTTCATTGTTGAATTAGGTTTTATAGACTTTCAATGGTAACAGGAGACAGATGCTTCACCCATCGAGATCCTAACAATTGAGAACACAGAACTCAGTGTAGCCAACTCCACAGATCCATAGCCCTTGTACTACTTCTTGATGTATTTACAATTGACAACACAGTACTCAGTGCAGCCATCGTCACATTTGTGTAGTCGTTTGGATTCATTGTGCACTGACGATGTTATTTCCAAAGTAATTCTGGAATAATCAGTGTATATTACGGTTATGGTTAGAGATACCTCCAAGTGTCGGTACGGTACCCACACCGTCCACCAATATAAGACTGTAGCCGTTGGAACCGCCTGCTCAATGATGATTTAAGTCCTATAACAATTCTAGAATGAGATAACACAGATACTCTGACCATTGAGATATATACAGTTGAAAACATAGTACAGACTTCAGCCATCTTCAATGTAATGTTGCTGTTGGAAAACTTTGTTAACTGAATGAGGTAAGCTTGAAAGCGTTTCTAGAGAAGTCAGTGTATATTACGGTTATGGCTTGAGATATTTCCAATTGACAGTACGGTATCATTTACATCCTTTATTGTAACGCTTTAGGCCATGGATTAAATTTTTAAGTGATGACTTCCATTCGACAACGATACTAGACCGACAAAATACAGATCCACGATTCCTTGAGACACGATAAATCGACAGCACTGTAATGCCTGCGCCCATCTTCACAGTAATGTAGTCGTTGGACTGCTTTGCTCTGTGATGACGTAAACTTCTAAAGCGATAATGGTATAATCAATATATAGTATGGTTGTGGCCTGAAATATTTACAATTGACTGTTGGGTACTTAGCATATCTACCAGCATAGCACTGCAGCCGCTGTATTAATCTTTTCAACGATTATTTCTATTTCATAGCAAATCTAGAACGACAAAAGACGGATCCATTGTCCCTCGAGGTATTAGCCTTTGGTAGCACAGCGCAGATTTCAGCCATCACCACAGTAAGGTATTATTATTTTGTATTTTTAATTTGCTCATCGGCCACAAAAATTTCACCGCAGTTCCAGAACAATCAATATAGAGTGCGGCGATGGCTCGGAACATTTACAGCTAACCGTACGGTGTTTACCCCACCCACGAACAGGCCACTGTAGCCGTTGTGGTAGGATGTTCAGTGATGACTTGGAGCTGATAATAATCCTGGAATGAGGATACACACATCAATTATCCCTCATTTATAAGCAGTTGACAACACGGTACAGAGTACAGCCTCCTGCACAGTAATGTAGCCGTCGGACTCCCTTGTCCACTGATTTTGTGGGCTCCGAATCAGATATAGGTTATCCGATGAAAATTACGGTTACGTCCAGTGGTATTTACAATTGACAGTACGACACTTTGTATATCTACATACACCGTACAGTTGTTGAATTAGCCTACTTACTGGTGACTTGTATCCTACTGCAGTTCTAGAATGTGAAATGCAGCTTCATTAACCCACGAGATATTAACAATTCACAACAGAGTACTGTGTACATACATCATCACAGTATTGTAGCCGTTCAATATCTTTGTTCACTGATGCTATAAATTCCATCGCAATTCTAGAGTAATGAATGTATATTACGGTAATAGCTTGAGATATTTCCAATTCATAGTGCGGTACATATTTCATCCACCGATATCACGCTCTAGCCGTTGGATTAACCAACCGCAGCATTATTTAGGTTCTACTGCAATTCCAGAATTACAAAATAAATGTCCTTTATACCGCGCGACATTTGCAACTGTCAACACAGTACAGGGTACAGCCATCATCACATTTTTCAAGCCGTTGACCAATTTTTTCCACTGGTGATGTATATTCCAAAGCACGTCTGTTATAATCTCAGAATCATAGCGTTAGGGGTAGGTGCATTTACGATTAAAAGTAAGCTGCACAGTACATCCACCGACAGAGCACTGTAGCCGCTGGATTAACCAGTTCAATGATGTTTTGTATTCTATAACGGTTATAGAATTACAAAATACACATCCACTCGCCCTCGAAAAATTAACAATTGAAAACACAGTACTGTGTACAGTCATCATCACAGTAATTTAGCCGTGGAACAACATTGTTCACTGATGATGTTAATTCGAACGTGGATCTAGAATGGTATTTAAATATTGCGGTTATGGTATTGATATATACATTTGACAGTACGGCAATTAGTACATTTTCCAACAGAGCAACGTCTCCGCTCGATGAATATGTTCACTGTAGATGTATGCTCTACAGCAATTGTTGAATGTTAAATGATGGTCAATTATCACTCGAGAAATTAGCATTCTTCAACTCAGTACAGAGTGCAGCTATCATCACTGTAATGTAGGCGTTAGAGAGCGTTGTCCACCGATGACATAATCTGCGAAGCAATTCGCGAATAATCAATGTATGCTATGATTATGGCTAGAAATCTTTGCATTTGACAGTACGGTACTTAGTACGTCCACTGGCGGAACACTGCAGCCGCTGTATTAGCCTGTTCAATGATGATATCTATCTCATAGCAATTCTATAATGGCAAAGGACAGATCGTTTATCCCTCGAGATATTAACAATTGACAACGCTGTACCGAGTACAGTCATCATCACAGTCCTCTAGACGTTGTGCAGCTTCGTCCACTGAAGATTTATATACCATAGCAATTCTGGAATTATAAATGTGTATAACGGTTGTGGCTTGAAATATAAAGTGTTGACAGTACGTTACCTATTACACACACCAACATTGCACTGTGGCCGTTGTATTGTTGTGTTCAGTGACTACTTTAATTCTATAACTTTCATAGAATGACAAGATACTGGTCCACAATACCTCGAGACATTAAATGCCGACAACAATGTAATAAGTACAGCCATCATAACAGTAATGTTGATGATGGACTACTTTGACCACTGGTCATGTATATTCGAGGGTGATTCAAGAGAAACATGTATATAGTGCCGTTACGACTAGTTATACTTACAATTGACAGTACGGCATTTAGAACATCTTCCAACATATCACTTCATTGTATAACTTTGATCACTAGCAATGTCAGATCCGAAGCAATTTTAGGATAAACATTGTATACTGAGGTTATGGCTGGAGATATTTACAGCACACAGCACGGCACTTCGTACATCTAAATATAGAGCACTGTTGATGTTGAATTAACCTGTTGAATGATGACTCATGTTGTATACAATTCTAGAATGCCACAGATATTTACATCTGACAGTCGGCTACTTGGTACATCTATCAATGGAGCTCTGTTGCCGTTGGATCAATCTGTCCAAAGACGATTTAAATTCTGTATCAGTTCTAGTATGACAAAAGACAGACCCGTTATACCTGGCGATAATAACAATTGACAGCACAGTACTGAGTATAGCAATCATCGCAGTAATGTAGCCGTTACACTAAATTGCACACTGATGACGTAAATTTCATACAATTCTTGAATTATCAATGTATATTACAGATATTGCTTGAGATATACTCAATTGAGGGTGCGATATATTACATTCACAAATATTGCATGGTAGCCGTAGGGTTATTTTATTCAATGATGATTCAGATTTTATACCAACATAAGAGTAATGCTGCCGTTGGATTAATTTGTCCATCAATGATGAAAATTCCACAGCTATTCTAGAATATCATATTTATGGTACGGTTATGGTTAGGGACATTTACATTAGAGAGAACGGTGCTAAGTACTTCCTCCAACAGAGCACTGTAGCCGTTGGGTTAAGCTGCTCAGTGATGATTTAATGTCTATAGCAATTCTAGAGTAACAAGATGCATATCCACTGATCCTCGAGTTACTAACATTGGCAACACATTACTGAATGCAGCCATCATCACAGTACAGTAGCCGTTGGACTACTTTGTTGACTCCCGATGTAAATTCCAAAGCAATGCAGCAATGGTCAGTGCATATCTCGGTTATGTCTTGAGATATCACTAGGTGACAGTACAGTGCCTACTTCATTCGCAAATGTAGCAACGTTGCCGATGGATAACTACGTTCAGTCATCATATAAGACCTATGACAATGGTAACACGACAAAATACGTATAAACTGATCCGCGGGTTATTGAAATTTGAAAGCCCATTCGAGTGTACTGCCATGAACACGGTAATGTTTGCAAAAGAAACTTTTGTTGACTCATGACGGTTATTCTGAAGAAATTCTAGAATAATCCATGTACTGCAAGGATATGGCTAATGGTACTTGCAGCTGACAATGCGGTGCTTAGTAGAGCTACCAACAGGCAACTGCTGCCGGTGGAATGATCTGTACATTGATGATGTGATATCTGCAGCATTTCAGGAATGAAATATCAAGGTCCACTATCCTTCGAGACATTAACAACTGAAAACGAGTTGCTTAGTGCAGCCATCATCGCGGCACTGTAGCCGTTGGATAGTTTTCTTCACTGATGGTTTAAGTTTCAAAGTGATACTGGAATAATTTGTACATATTACGGTTACGGCTTGAGATATGTCCAAATGAGAGTACGGAAGCTATTACATCCACCAATATAACATTGTAGCCGTCGGATTAATATGTTCAATGATGATGTATATTCTATAATAATGCCAGTATGACAAAATAGAGGTACACTGGCCCTCGAGGTATTAACAACTAGCAGCTCAGTAGTGAGTACAGCCATCAACACAGTAATGTAGCTGTTGGACTACCTTGCACACAGATGATGTGTATTCCAAGGTGATTCTATAATACACCATGTATACATCGGTTACGGCCAGCGAGATTTACTATTCGCAGTACGGCAATTAGTACATCTACCTACGGAGCACTGTTGACCTTGGATTAAGCAATTCACTGAGAACGTACATCCTACAGCAGTTGAGGAATGAAAGATAAAGGTTCATTGTCCCTCGCGATATTAACAATTGACAAGAGGTACTGAGCGCAGCCATCGTCACCGTACTGTCGCCATCGGTCTACCTTGGCCGCCTATGGTGTAAATTACAAAGCAATCTTGGAATAATCAATGAATATCACGGGTACGCCATGAAACATCTACAAATGCCAGTATGGTACCCACAAAATCCACAAATATGACCCAGTAGCCGTTTAATTAGTTGTTTCATGATGACGTAAATGCTAAAACAATGCTGGAATGACAAAATGCAGGTGCGTAATCACTCGAGGCATTAACAATTGGCAATACAGTGATGAGTACAGCCATCATCAGATCGCTGTAGCCGTTGGACCACTTTGCCACTGATGACTTAAATTCCAACGCGTATCTGGAACAATGAATGTATGGTACTTTTATGGCTTGAGGTATTTTTAACTGACAGTACGGTACTTATTGCATTCAACAATACAGCACAGAAACCGCTGCACAAATATATTCAATGACGATTCACGTTTTATAGCAATTCCCTAATGAAATGGAGCGTTCCATTATCCGTTCAAACATTAGCGTATGGCATCAGCGTACTGAGTACAGCCGTCATCACATTACTGTAGCCGATGGGCTGCTTTTTGCAGAGATGGTTCATATCTGAAATCAATTCTGGCGTAACCAATTTATATTAAGGTTATAGCTAGAGATATACCCAATTGACAGCCCTGTACTTATTGCGTCCATCAATACTGCACTGTATCCGCTGGATAAACCTGTTGACCGATGATGCATATCCTACAGCACTGCCAGAGCGAGAAATGCAGAACCATCGTCCCTCGAGTTATTAAAAGGTAACAACACATTACCGAGCACAGCCATCACCACAGTAACGTAGGCCTTGGACTACCTTTTTCACTGATGATGTAGATTAAAAAGGAACCCTGGAAAAATCAATTTATGTTACTGTTATGTCTTGAGACATTTCCAATTGACAGTACGGTGCATAATACATCCACCAGCAAAGGACTGCTCCTTTCTCTCGAAATATCAACAATTGCCAACACAGTGCAAAGTACAGCCGTCATGACAGTACTGTGATTGTTCTTTTCACTGAAGACTTAAATTCTACAGCAATCCTAGAATAATCATTGTACAGATCAAATATGGTTAGAGGTATTTACAATTCATAGTACAATACGTAGTACATCCGCCAACAGAGCGCAGTTGTCGTTGGATTATTCTTTTTACTGATGATTTATACCTTATGGAAATTTTTGAATGATCAACGGATTTACGTAGTACATCCGCCAACAGAGCGCAGTTGTCGTTGGATTATTCTTTTCACTGATGATTTATACCCTATGGAAATTTTTGAATGATCAACGGATACATCATATATCTTTAGTGTATTGACAAATGACAAGACAGTACTGAGTGTACCCATCTACACAACACACTAGCAATTGCAGTATTCCGTCTTATTCCTTCAGCAACTGCAGAATGACTGTAGAATGATGTAGACGGGTCAGGTATTGCTGTAGATGTTAGGTGAGCAGTGAATGGTCTAATCAAGTTACAATTGTAATCTGTAGATGGGTATGCTCAGTACTGTATTTTCAATTCGCAATTTCTCTATCTAAAATTGATCTAAACATCGATAATTGTAGAAATGCTATATAAAGTACAAGATCAGAGGAATGGTTAATACAATGGCCGCTGCTAATTTCCATACTCAGTAGTGTATTTTCAAATGATCGTATCTCCAGGTATAACTAATTGAACCTTTTATCAGTCTAGAGCTGCTGTAGAGCTTAAAACATCAGTGAACATGTTAATAAAATGCCTATAGTATTAAGCAGACGACTACGCTCTGTAACGTATTAACATTTGTCGATATTTGTAGCGAAATTTGATCTACACATTGCCCTCTCTAGAGTTGCTGTAGAAGTTGAATGATCAGCGAAGATATTAATCCAATGGATATCGCACTGCGTAGAGAGCCACGCTCAACAACGCATGTTCAATTGTCTATATCTAAAGGGATAATCGACCTATCCATGCATCGTTCAAGATTAGCAATTTCATAGGGATGACCAGAAGATAAGTCGTTACAATGGCTGTTTTACTTTGTTGGTTGCAATACTCAATAGCGCATTTCCAATTCTTAATTGCTTTAGCAATTGCTGATACATACACTGATCATTCTCGAACTGCTGTAGAATTATTATCTTCAGTGAGCAGATTAACCTGACAGATAGATTGCTTTGTAGGAGGATATACTTATTACCGTACCCTCAATTGTAAGTATCTCTAGCCATAACTGATACATGCATTGACTGTTCTCGTGCTGCTGCTTAATATAGACAATCAGTGTACAAATAATTCCAACGGCTACAGTACTGTGATGATGGCTGCACTCAGTACTCTCTTGTCAATTGTTAACGTCTCGATCGACAATTGATATGACTCTGCTCATTCTGTAAATGCTACAGAACTTAGATCCTCGTTAAACAGACCAATACAACGGATGCAGTAGAGAGATACTTGCTGTACTCTGTACTGCACTCTCAGTGCTTATTTTCTCGAGCTGTAATAGATCCTTCTTTCGTCACTCCAGAAATGCAGCACAATTTAATTGCTGAGTGAGTATATTAATCCGACTGCTGGAGTACTGCGTTTATGAGTGCACTTTGTACTGTACTGATATCTGTCAATGCCTGATCTGATATCTGTCAATGTCTGAAGGGGTAATAAATACAAAAGTTAATAGTTCTAGAATTTATATAGAGCTTAGGTGATTTGCGAATAGGTTAAACCAACGGACGTCGTACTGTTTGGATTTCAAATCTCAATTCAGTAACTTCAATTGTAAGCATCCTTAGCGACAATTGATCATACCAGCATTGCAGTTTAAATTAGATCAGGTAGGAATAGGTTGATACAATGGCTTCGGTACTGCGACGATAGTTATAGTCAGTACTGTACTATCAGTTGTAAATGTCTCCTGATACAACAGATTTATACCTTGATCAACCTGCAACTGACATGGTATACAAATCATCAGTGAAATTTGTATCATAGGGGAACAAACTAATCCAGCGGCAACAGTACAGACGATTCAGATCTGCTTCGTCGGATGTCTGTGATTCGAGCGATATTGGATTCGTCTAATGTCGCAATGCAATTGCTATAGAACATAAATCATGAGTGGACCGATTAATCCGGCGGCAACTGTGCCCTTCTGGTGAACGTACTAAGTACCGTAACGGCCATTATAATTATCGCTATCCATAACTGAAGCGTGCATTGATTCTGATACAATTGCTATGGAGCTTAAGCAACGAGTGAGCAGATTAATTCAATGGTTACAGTACTGTGATGATCGTTGTACAAAATACTGTCTTGTCAGTAGTTATTACCTCGTGCGATAATGGACCTAGATTTATCATTCTAGAAATGCTATAAGATTTAAAACATCATTCTGGAGACTTTTCCAGAGGTAGCAGTGCTCTGTTGGTGGATGTATCGCGCACCGTACCGCCAATTGTAAGTATCTCCTGCTGCATCTGATCAATGCATTGATTATGCTGGAAATGTTTTGGGAATTAAACTATCAGTGAGCATATTGTTTCAACGTACGCAGTACTGTGATGATGGTTGTACTCAGTACTGCAATTTCGATGGCTTATATCCTGAGCGATAATGGATCACTCCTTTTTCTTTATTTAACCTCTATAGAATTTCAATGTTCATTGTGGAGGTTTATCCATCAGCTACAGTGTGGTCTTGGTGGACGTACTATGCACCGTACTGTCAATTGTAGATATCACTAGGCATAATTGAATTCTTCATTGATTATGCTAGAATTGCAGAGGACTATATATCATCAGTGAATAAATTAATCGAACGACTTCAGTACTGTGATGATGATTGCAATCACTACCGCCTTGTTACCTGTCAATTCCTCGTGCCACAATGAATGTGCCTTTAGTCACTGGAGAATAGCCATAGCATCTTTATCGTCGTTTAAGCAGGATAGTGCAAGTACTACAGTGCCCTCTTAATGGCTATACACAGTCCTCTATTGACAGATATCAATGTCTCAGACAGAAGATACACAGTGCAGTGATATTTCTACAACTGCTAAGGAACTTTAGCTATCAGCGATCAGAATAATTCAATGGATATATTACCGTGTAGATGGCTACACTCGGTACTGCAATTTCATTTGTCAAAATCACTAACGATATATTGCCTACCCGCTTATCATCCTATAACTGCTATAGAGTCTAAATTACAATTGAACAGAATAACCTAAGTGCTCAGGACTGTGATGATGGCAATACTCTGTACTGCGTTGTCAGTTGTTAGCGTCCCGAGCGATAATGTACCTGTATTTGCCATCCTGAATATGCTATACAGATTAATCATCTGTGAACAGGTTAATCAAACGTCTACGGCGCGCCCTTTATTTCTATACATCGTACATCATTGACATATGTCAATGTCCATAACGACAATTGCCCTGTACATTGATTGTTCTAGCATTGCTGCGGAAATTATGACACCAGGTAGCAAATTAAACCTCGGTTACAGGATTGCGATGATGGCTGCGCTCAACTCTGTTTTTTCCTTTGTTTATGTCCCAAGCGCTCGGGCACCTAGCTGTTGATCTCTCTAGAATTGCTGTAGAGCACAAGTCATCAGTGAACAGGTTATTCCATCAGGTACAGTACTCTGTTGCTGGTTATACTGAGTACCGTACTCTCAATTGGGTATGTTTCTAGACATAACACTTGGATACATTAATGAATCCAGAATTGCCGCTGAACTTATGTCACCAGTGGACAGATTAATCATATGGCTACAGTGCACAGATGATGGCAATACTCAGTACTGCATTGACATATATCAATGTCGCCAACGACAACTGCTCCATCCATTCATCACTATACAATTGCTGAAAAGCTTTGAGTATCAGCGTACTGATTAATTCAATGCCCAAGGTATCGTGTAGATGGTTGCACTCAGTACTTTATTGCTATTTGTAAATGTCACTACCGATTTACGGTCTATCTATTCATAATTCTACAATTGCTGAAGAACTTATATTGTCAGCGAACCGATTTATACATTGGCTACAGTACCCTGTTAATGGCCATTCTCAATAATGCAATAATAAATGTCAGTGTCACAAGCGACAATTGTTCTATCCACTGATCGCTATACAATTGCTGACGAAAGTTTATGGTCAGGCAATTTACTACAGCAATGGCTACCATATCGAGTAGTTGGCTACACTCAGTTCCGTAATGTCAGTTGTTAATATCACTACCGAGAATTGGTATATCCTTTAATCATTCTCCAAATATTTCAGATCCCAAATCACCAGAAAACAAATCAATCAAACAACTGCAGTAGTGTGATGATGGTTGTACTCAGTGCTGTGTTGTCAACTGTTTATGTCACGAGCGATAGTCAATCTGCCGTTTGTCGTTCCAGAATTGCTATTGAATTTATATCGTCAGTGAACTCAGTAATCAAAAGACAGCAGGGCCCTGCCGATGGCTACACACAGTAGCGTATTGACATATGCCAATAACGGCAGCGACAATTGCTCTGTCCATTCATGATTCATCAATTGCTGAAGAACATACACGATCAGCGAACATATTTGTTAACTGGCTTTACCATTGTAATTACCTCTACACTCAGTACTGCGTTGTTACTGGGCAATAGAGCAACCGACATTTGATATGCCCATGGACCATTCCAGAAATGCTATAAAGTATATATCATCAATGATCAGATTATACCAAATGCTACGGTGCCCTGCTGATGGGGGTATTATACACAGTATTGCCAGTTGTAAATGTCTTCAGCCGTAACTTCTCTATACACTGATTATGCTAGAATTGCTGTTGAATTAGATTACCAGTGGACAAATTAATCCAGCGTCTACAGGAAGTCGTTGACGGCATTACTCATAACAGTTTTTTAAATTTCTAATGTCTCGGGAGACGATGGACATGACTTTTGTGATTCTGGAATTACTACAGGATTCAAGGCCTCAGTGACCTGGTTGATCAAATGGAGGCAGTGTCCTCTCGATTGCTATGCTCAGTTCTCTATTGACGTATGGCTATTCCTCCCCCTGTAATTGCTCTGTCCATGGATCATTCTCCAATAGCTGATGGACTTAGATGGTCAGAGGACGGATTATTTCAGTGGAAATTGTACTGTGTAGATGCATACAGTCAGTAACGTATAGTCAGTTTTCAATACCACTACCGATACCTGATCTGTCAGTTGATCAGTCTGGAATTGCTATAGTAGCTAAATCATCAGTGAACCAATTAATGCAACGGTTGCAGTACTGGCATGATTGATGTGCTTTGTACTGTTATATCACTAGTTAACATCTCAGGCAATAACGGATGTTTCATTCGTCATTCTATAATTGCTGTATAATTTGGTACATGTGTGACCAGAATAACCAAACGGATACATTGACCAATTGATGGCTACGCTGGGTGGTGTATTGACATTCGTCAGTGTCTAACGATTCAATTGCTCTATCCATTGCTCATTCTACTCTTGCTGAATTGCCAGGTGGATTGGCGAAGTGACTAATTCAATGGCTATGGTATTGTGTAAATGCCAAAGCTCAGTAGTTTATTGAAATCCGTCAATATTACTACCTATAATTTTTCTATGCATTGGTCACCTTTGAACTGAGACATAACGTGGGTGTTCACTGAATAGGTTCATACGATGTCTGTCGAAATGTATTGATGGCTTTGCACGTGACTGTGTTGTCAATTGTCACTATACCGTGGGATGACTTATCCATCCAATGATACTTCTAGAATAGTAGTATAGTATACACGACCAAAGGATTGGTTCATACAATGGCTGTAGGAATGTAATCACTACTCTTTTCAACAGCTTATTGTCAATTGTCGTTGTCTCTATTGTTAGTTGATACGTCCTTTGGCCGTCCTAACATTGGTTTAGCAATTATATGATTACTGCATTGACTAATCCAATTGCTACATTAATGTGTAGAAGGCTAACCGCAGTACTTTAGTGTCATTTGACAATTTCTCCAGCGATGCTTGATGTGCTCCATTGATCTTCATGGTAATGGTGTCAAACGTAGGTGATCAGCGAATGGATTAATACAACGGATGTAAGAATGTTTAGGTTGCTATGCTCAGTACTGTCATTTCAATTGTCAGTGCCTGTAACGATAATTGATATAT
>NW_016911883.1:0-4026 GCF_001483705.2 Eufriesea mexicana | reverse complement strand
GGAAAGGTTCACGCGGGAACCACCCTCGCGCGGGAAAGTCGTGCTAATCGCCCAGAGAGGTCGTAAATTAAAACGCCCGCTGGTCTGCAACGGCACTGCCTGGTCCCAGGCTAATGCCCGGCATGACATTGACGATAACCAATGCCATCCGCGGGACAATGCCCGTTGACCGGCAGCGACTGCTGCTGTGTTACGGGGAAGTACCAGGTTCTCCAGCGACCCTATTGTCTCTGCTCCTTTCGCATGGGCGCAGTGGCGGAATCTTAGCCGCCACATCACCCCCTGCCAGTGATTCACTAATCACGGACTCTGTATAGCTTCTTGTGTCGCCGGGTCAGTCCGTGTATGTCCTAATCTTCCTATTTGAAGTCGGACCGGATAGTTGATTCGTCTGCTTGACCTCGTTGTCCGGATTCCTGGTTGCGATGTCGACCGCAATATTGGTCGCGGTGCGGGTGGATGCGCCGCCAGAGTCGCTGGTCGCCGCGCTGTCTCCGCTGTCGGTTGGCTTACTGGCTGCATCGTTGTCTGAGGCGCTAGCGGGGTTGCTAGCCGTTGTGGCTCCTAAGGCGGGTTGGCTCTTGGTGTCTCCTCGGCTGCCTCCATGAGTGTATAGGCCGGTTTCAGTCTGTGGATAGTCACGGTGACCTTTCTGCCCCAGACGTCCAGCACGAAATTTTTCGTGCTGCGGGCGATGACCCTATATGGTCCGTCGCAGGGAGGCTGCAGGATGGCCCGGACGGTATCGTTCCTGACGAAGACCTCTTTGGCCACGGCCAAGTCCTTGAACACGAAGACTCGTTGATGGTCGTGGCTTGTTTCTGGAACCGGTGCGACTCTTCAGAAATGCTGCCGCAGTTCTTTGGCGAAAGCGGCTTCCTGCTGCTGGGCGCGTGCTAGTCATGGTGACAGGAATTCCCCCGGCAACCGCAGCGTCTTGCCGTACACCATCTCGGCTGATGTTGCCTGCAGGTCTTCCTTCCAGGCTAAGCGGATGCCCAGCGAGACGGTAGGAAGGACCCTCGTCCATTTGGAATCCTGGTGGCAGCGGATGACGGCCTTCAGTTGCCGGTGGAACCTCTCCACATTGCCGTTGGCTGCTGGATGGTAAGCCGCGGTCCTCCAGTGGCAGGTGCCGGTGAGTTGTCCTAGGTGCTTAAACAGGTGGGATTAGAACTGCTGTCCCTGGTCTGACGTCACCCGTAGCGGCATTCCGAACCGCGCCACCCAACCTTCGTAGAATGCCCGTGCCACGGTTGGGGTTTCCTGGTCCCTCAACGGTATAGCTTCGGGCCACCGGGTGAATCTGTCCACGCAGGTGAGGCAGTACCGGTAGCCTTCGGACACCGGCAACACCACGATGACGATGTGGACATGTTCGTATCTCCCTGATGGCGGAAACTTCCCCGGCGGCGACCGGACATGTCTTGTTACCTTGGCACATTGGCACGGTACGCATGCGCGTGCCCAACGTCTACAGTCGGTTTTCATCGACGGCCAAACCTATCGTTCCTCCACCGCTCTAACCGTTGCGTTGATGCTGGGATGCGATAGCCGGTGTACTTGTTCAAACGTCCTGCGACGGAATGGCTTCGTAACAACCGGTCTTACCGATCACGTCGAGACGTCGCAGTACAGCGGTTCGTTACAGCCCGGCACATGGACCTTCGTCAGGCGTAGTGTGCTGTCCTTTCTTCCGTGCGCGTACGCGTGGCACTCCTCGTCTCTTTCTTGTGCTGCTGCGAGTTCCTTCTGACTGATGCACTGGGTTATTTCCTCGAACCTGGACAGTGCATCGGCCACTACATTGTCCTCTCCGGTTATGTGTCGGATATCCGTAGAGAATTGGCCGATGAAATCCAGGTAAAGGAATTGCCTGGGTGAACATTTCTCTGGCTTCTGTTGAAACGAATACACTATAGGTTTGTGGTCTGTGAAAATCACAAAATCACGCTTTTCGACCATGTGTCGAAACTGCTTGGTGGCGAGGTAAATCACCAGCAGTTCCCGGTCGTAGGCGCCGTACTTGCATTCTGCTGCGGCGAGCTTCTCGGAGAAAAAACTCAACGGCTCCCAGCCGTCTTCCGTTTGCTGCTGCAGCACTGCGCCTACGGAGAAGTCCGATGCGTCGCAGGTAAGCGACAGTGGTGCGCCCGGTCAAGGGTGCGCCAGAAGCGTTGCCTCAGCCAGCGTCCGCATCGACACGCGGAATGCCGTTGTCGCCTCTGGCGTCCACTGTATTGGCATGCGGCCCTTCAAATTGTCCCTCAAGAGGTCGTTTAGCGGCGCCTGCACCTGTGCCGCCCTGGGAATGAAACGCCTGTGAAAGTTTAGCATGCCCAAGAACTGCCTGAGCTGTTTCGCAGTCGCAGGTTGTGGGTAGCCTACAATGGCGCGCACCTTGTCGTCTAACGGCCGGGTGCCTTTGTCCGATACTGAGTACCCCAGAAATCGTACCTCTGGTTGGGCGAACACGCACTTTGCCGGATTTATAATTATTCCGTACTCTTGCAACCTCCGGAATACGGTTTTCAAATGCTCCCGATGTTCTTCCTCCGACGCTGACGCCACGATTATATCGTCGATATATGCGTATGCGAAATCTACGCCGCGCAGCACTTCGTCCATGAAACGCTGGAACGTCTGTGCCATGTTCCGTAACCCGAACGGCATGGACGGGAACTCGAAGAGTGCGAATGGCGTCGTGATCGCGGTTTTGCGGACGTCCTTGTGTGCCACTGGCATCTGGTTATATGCGCGCACCAGATCGATCGTCGAAAAGACCTTTCTCCCAGATAATGTCTGCGCGAAATCCTCGATGTGCCTGACCGGGTATCTATCCGGTATGGTCCGTGCGTTCAGGGCCCGATAATCGCCGCACGGTTTCCACTCGCCCTGATCCTCTTTCGGTGCTATGTGCAGCGGCGAGGCCCAGCTGCTCCGCGACGGCCTCGCGATCCCTAGGCGCAACATGGCCTCTATCTCCTTCTTGGCTACTTTGTGTCGATCCGCTGCTAATCGCCGTGGTCTACAGGTGACCGGTTGTCCTGGCGTGGTCCTGCTATAATGGACTGTAGAATGCCTGACCGGTGTAGGTACTCCCCTTGGCTTCGTGATCTCGGGGAACCGTCGTAGCAACTAGAGGTATATTGACCCCGTGGTCACCGTCCTGACACTTGGGATCGCTCGCGTTGCCCTATCTGCCGGAGCCCCGTATACCGATGTCGACGTTACCCCGTCCACTAAATGGCGATTCTTCACGTCCACTAGCAAACCGTAATAGCCCAAAAAGTCAACCCCGATTACTGGCTTCGACACATCCGCTACCACGAAACGCCACGAAAACGTGCGACGTAACCCTAAATTCAGGGTTAGCGTGACCGCCCCGTATGTCGCGATCTTCGATCCATTTGCCGCGAACAGCACATATCGCGACGCCCGGCGCGGTCCTCGTGCCAATGATCGTGGGTAGCCGCAGAGATCGGCCCTCGTGTCCACTAAAGAACGTATTTTACTCCTTTTGTCGGTGACAAATAGACGGCGCGTCTGCGGGCTGGTGTCACCTGCCGTCATTAATGACCGCCCGACCTGTTTCCCGACTGGGCGCCCCACGTGCATGGAGGTTCGTACTGCTGATCCCCCCCCCCCGCGGTGGTAATAGCACCGCCCTTGGCGTTCCGCCGATCTGCCACGTGACCTGGGATGTTGCTGGCCCCACCGATCGATCGTAACCCGGGCCCGCCAGTACTCGCGGCTGGGCGGACGGGATCCGGCTCGCCATCATTCGCGGTTGCGCGCGGGAGACCTGGCCAGCCGGTCCTCCTGGCCGGGGTGCGCTCTGCTTCCCCGTACCTCCTCGATGAGGCCTACCCGCATCGCGGCCATCTCTTGCCTCAGGGATTTATAGTCGAGCGTGAGCTGCGCCAACTGAACCACTACGGAGTCCTCCGTGTCAGGGGCCTCCTGGGTCCATTGCTTTTGCCCTACTGGTGGGGCGGTTGCTGCAGCCACCTGGACGCGCGCACC
>NW_016911882.1:0-533 GCF_001483705.2 Eufriesea mexicana | reverse complement strand
ATAGACCTTTCTCCGGCAAGTAGGTGGCTGTACTTGCCAGTGCATTGAAGGCGTTATGCGATCCAATCGCCAAGCTGTGACAGCTTATAGATTTTCAATAGACTTATTCTCCGGCAAGTAGGTGGCTGTACTTGCCAGTGCATTGAAGGCGTTATGCGATCTAATCGCCAAGCTGTGACAGCTTATATATTTTCAATAGTCCTATTCTCTGGCAAGTAAAAGGCTGTACCTGCCATTGGATTGAAGGCGTTAGGCGATCTATTCACCAAGCTACAAAAGGTTATAGAGTTTGAGTAGACTTATTTTATTCTCTGGCAAGTAAAAGGCTGTACCTGCCATTGGATTGAAGGCGTTAGGAGATCTATTCACCAAGCTACAACAGGTTATAGAGTTTGAGTAGACTTATTCTCTGGCAAGTAAAAGGCTGTACTTGCCGTTGGATTGAAGGCGTTAAACGATCTATTCACCCTGCTATTACAGGTTATAGATTTTGAATAGACCTATTCTCTGGCAAGTAGGTGGCTGTACTTGCC
>NW_016911881.1:0-476 GCF_001483705.2 Eufriesea mexicana | reverse complement strand
AACCTAACTCACCCTAACGTGCCGAGACGACAATTGCTGGCATCCGCAGGGTTAGTCAGACATATTGGAGGAGAGCAGATCGCACAAATCCCTAGAATCAGAGTGTGCCGCAGTAAGGTAGAAACAATCCAATCCCAACCAGGGCAAACGTAACCTAACCAAACGTAGTTCGTCCAATCGTGCCGAGATCACAATTGCTGGCCTCCTCGGAGCCATGGAGGCATATAAGAGCACAGTAGAGTGCAGAAGTCAACCGAAAAGCAGCGCCAGGCACAGGAGTCTGGGATATACGTCCCTAACCTAAACTAACGTAACCTGACCCACCGCAACCTGACTAAACATTTCTTGCCACGGCCACCTTTGCTGGCCGCCCCAGAGTCGAGCAGTGGATAGTGGAGCAACGTACAGCGCTTAAATCGACCGTATAGCAGTATACAGCACAAAAGTAAAAGCTATTCTATCCGGAGCAATCAAAA
>NW_016911880.1:0-243 GCF_001483705.2 Eufriesea mexicana | reverse complement strand
CTCACCACGATATTAGTCTAAAATGGCAATGAAATTGAATTTTCGAGCCAGATGCTACAGCATGGCAATGACTTTAGCACGCCAATAGATTCTTTCCTCATTATTTATGCAAGAAAGTTAGCACGCCACGATATTTGTCGAAAATGTCAATAAAATTGAATTTTCCATCAAGATACTATAGAATTGGAATGGCTATAGCTGGCCAATAAAATGTTTCCCCCTTATTTATGCAAGAAGGTTACC
>NW_016911879.1:0-6938 GCF_001483705.2 Eufriesea mexicana | reverse complement strand
CGACTAATATCGTTGTGGGCTAACTTTCGTGCGCAAATAAGGAGGAAAGATACTAGTGGCGTGCTACAGGCATTGCAGTGCTATAGAATCTGGATGGAAAATACATTTTTGTTGACATTTTCGGCTAATATCGTGTTGAAACGACTGTATTGCATTAATAAGTTTGAAATATTCTATTGGCGCGCTATTGCCATTATAATGCTATAAAATCTGGCTGGAAAATTCAATTTTATTATCATTCTCGATTAATATCGTAGTGAGCAAACCCCCTTCCCTAAAAAAGGAGGAAAGATTCTGTTGAAATGCTGTAGCCACTGCAATTCCATAGAATCTGCCTGAGAAACTCGATTTTATTGACATTTTCGACTAATCTCGTGGTGACCAAACTTTCTTGCATATATAAGAAGGAAAGCTTCTACTGGCGTGCTATAGCCATTGCAAGGCTATAGTATCTGTCTGGAAAATTCAGTTTTAATGACATTTTCGACTAATAACGTAATGACATACCTTTCTTGGATATATAAGGAGGAAAGATTCTTCCGGCCTGCTGTAGCTATTGCAATGCTATAGAATCTGGCTGGAAATTTCAATTTTATTGACGTTTTCGACTAATTTCGTGGTGGCCTAACTTTCTTCAATAAATAAGGGCGATAGATACTATTGGCGTGATATAGACATTGATATGCTATAGAAACTAGCTGGAAAACTCATTATTATTGACGTTTTCGACTAATATCGTGTATAAATAAGGAGGAAAGGTACTAGTGACGTGCTATAGCCATTGCAATGATATAGAATATGGCGGAAAACAAATTTTTATTGACATTTTCGACTATTATCGTGGTGAACTAACTGTATTGCATAAATAAAGAGGAAGGATTCTATTGGCGAGCCATAGCCATTGCAATGTTATAGAATATTGCTGGAAAATACAAATTTATTGATATTTTCGACTAATATCGTGGTGAGCAAACCTACTTGTATAAATAGGTATGAAACATCCTATTGGCGTGCCATAGACATTGGAATGCTATTGAATCTTGCTGGAAAATACAATTTTATTGACTTTTTCGACTAATATCGAGGTTACCTGGGTTTCCTGGATATATAAGGAGGAAAGATTCTACTGGCGTGCTGTAGCTATGGCAATGATGTAGAAACTGGCTGGAAAATTCAAATTTATTGACGTTTTCGACTAATATCATGGTGACCTTACTTTCTTGCATAAATAAGGACGATAGATACTATTGGCGTTATATAGCCATTGTAATGCTATGGAATCTGAATGGAAAATTCAATATTGTTGACGTTTTCAACTAATATCATGGTGACCTAGCATTCTTGCATAAATAAAGACGATAGATACTATTGGCGTGATATAGCCATTGTAGTGCTATAGAATCTGGCTGGATAATTCAATATCATTGACGTTTTCGACTAATATCGTGGTGGGCTATCTTTCGTGTATAAGTAAGGAGGAAAGATACCAGTGGCGTGCTATAGCCATTGCAATCCTATAGAATCTTCCTGGAAAATTCAATTTTATTGACGTTTTCGACCAATATCGTGTATAAATAAGGAGGATGGATACTTCTGGCGTGCTGTAGCTATTGCAATGTTATAGAATCTGTCTTGAAAATTCAATTTCATTGACGTTTTCGACTAATTTCGTGGTGATCCGACTTTCTTCAATAAATAAGGACGATAGATAATATTGGCGTGATACAGCCATTGTAATGCTACGGAATCTGGATGGAAAATTCAATATTATTGACGTTTTCGACTAATATCGTGGTGGGCTAATTTTCGTGGATAAATAAGGACGATAGATACTATTGGCGTGATATAGCCATTGAAGTGCTATAGAATCTGGCTGGATAATTCAATATTATTGACGTTTCCAACTAATATCGTGGTGGGCTAACTTTCGTGCATAAATAAGGAGCAAAGATACTAGTGGCGTGCTACAGCCATTGCAGTGCTATAGAATCTGGTGGAAAATACATTTTTATTGACATTTTCGTCTAATATCGTGTTGAAATAGCTGTATTGCATAAATAAGTTTGATATATTCTATTGGCGCGCTATGGCCATTATAATGCTATAAAATCTGGCTGGAAAATTGAATTTTATTGTCATTCTCGATTAATATCGTAGTGAGCAAACCCCCTTCCCCAAAAAAGGAGGAAAGATTCTGTTGAAATGCTATAGCCACTGCAATTCCATAGAAAGCGCCTGAGAAATTCGATTTTATTGACATTTTCGTCTAATCTCGTGGTGACCTAACTTTCTTGCATATATAAGAAGGAAAGCTTCTACCGGCCTGCTGTAGCTATTGCAATGCTATAGAATCTGGCTGGAAAATTCAATTTTATTGTCGTTTTCGACTAATATCGTGTTGAAATAACTGTGTTGCATAAATAAGTTTGATATATTCTATTGGGGCGCTATGGGCATTATAATGCTATAAAATCTGGCTGGAAAATCAATTTTATTGTCATTTTCGACTAATATCGTGTTGAAATAACTGTGTTGCATAAATAAGTTTGATATATTCTATTGGGGCGCTATGGGCATTATAATGCTATAAAATCTGGCTGGAAAATCAATTTTATTGTCATTTTCGACTAATATCGTGTTGAAATAACTGTGTTGCATAAATAAGTTTGATATATTCTATTGGGGCGCTATGGGCATTATAATGCTATAAAATCTGGCTGGAAAATCAATTTTATTGTCATTTTCGACTAATATCGTGTTGAAATAACTGTGTTGCATAAATAAGTTTGATATATTCTATTGGGGCGCTATGGGCATTATAATGCTATAAAATCTGGCTGGAAAATCAATTTTATTGTCATTTTCGACTAATATCGTGTTGAAATAACTGTGTTGCATAAATAAGTTTGATATATTCTATTGGGGCGCTATGGGCATTATAATGCTATAAAATCTGGCTGGAAAATCAATTTTATTGTCATTTTCGACTAATATCGTGTTGAAATAACTGTGTTGCATAAATAAGTTTGATATATTCTATTGGGGCGCTATGGGCATTATAATGCTATAAAATCTGGCTGGAAAATCAATTTTATTGTCATTTTCGACTAATATCGTGTTGAAATAACTGTGTTGCATAAATAAGTTTGATATATTCTATTGGGGCGCTATGGGCATTATAATGCTATAAAATCTGGCTGGAAAATCAATTTTATTGTCATTTTCGACTAATATCGTGTTGAAATAACTGTGTTGCATAAATAAGTTTGATATATTCTATTGGGGCGCTATGGGCATTATAATGCTATAAAATCTGGCTGGAAAATCAATTTTATTGTCATTTTCGACTAATATCGTGTTGAAATAACTGTGTTGCATAAATAAGTTTGATATATTCTATTGGGGCGCTATGGGCATTATAATGCTATAAAATCTGGCTGGAAAATCAATTTTATTGTCATTTTCGACTAATATCGTGTTGAAATAACTGTGTTGCATAAATAAGTTTGATATATTCTATTGGGGCGCTATGGGCATTATAATGCTATAAAATCTGGCTGGAAAATCAATTTTATTGTCATTTTCGACTAATATCGTGTTGAAATAACTGTGTTGCATAAATAAGTTTGATATATTCTATTGGGGCGCTATGGGCATTATAATGCTATAAAATCTGGCTGGAAAATCAATTTTATTGTCATTTTCGACTAATATCGTGTTGAAATAACTGTGTTGCATAAATAAGTTTGATATATTCTATTGGGGCGCTATGGGCATTATAATGCTATAAAATCTGGCTGGAAAATCAATTTTATTGTCATTTTCGACTAATATCGTGTTGAAATAACTGTGTTGCATAAATAAGTTTGATATATTCTATTGGGGCGCTATGGGCATTATAATGCTATAAAATCTGGCTGGAAAATCAATTTTATTGTCATTTTCGACTAATATCGTGTTGAAATAACTGTGTTGCATAAATAAGTTTGATATATTCTATTGGGGCGCTATGGGCATTATAATGCTATAAAATCTGGCTGGAAAATCAATTTTATTGTCATTTTCGACTAATATCGTGTTGAAATAACTGTGTTGCATAAATAAGTTTGATATATTCTATTGGGGCGCTATGGGCATTATAATGCTATAAAATCTGGCTGGAAAATCAATTTTATTGTCATTTTCGACTAATATCGTGTTGAAATAACTGTGTTGCATAAATAAGTTTGATATATTCTATTGGGGCGCTATGGGCATTATAATGCTATAAAATCTGGCTGGAAAATCAATTTTATTGTCATTTTCGACTAATATCGTGTTGAAATAACTGTGTTGCATAAATAAGTTTGATATATTCTATTGGGGCGCTATGGGCATTATAATGCTATAAAATCTGGCTGGAAAATCAATTTTATTGTCATTTTCGACTAATATCGTGTTGAAATAACTGTGTTGCATAAATAAGTTTGATATATTCTATTGGGGCGCTATGGGCATTATAATGCTATAAAATCTGGCTGGAAAATCAATTTTATTGTCATTTTCGACTAATATCGTGTTGAAATAACTGTGTTGCATAAATAAGTTTGATATATTCTATTGGGGCGCTATGGGCATTATAATGCTATAAAATCTGGCTGGAAAATCAATTTTATTGTCATTTTCGACTAATATCGTGTTGAAATAACTGTGTTGCATAAATAAGTTTGATATATTCTATTGGGGCGCTATGGGCATTATAATGCTATAAAATCTGGCTGGAAAATCAATTTTATTGTCATTTTCGACTAATATCGTGTTGAAATAACTGTGTTGCATAAATAAGTTTGATATATTCTATTGGGGCGCTATGGGCATTATAATGCTATAAAATCTGGCTGGAAAATCAATTTTATTGTCATTTTCGACTAATATCGTGTTGAAATAACTGTGTTGCATAAATAAGTTTGATATATTCTATTGGGGCGCTATGGGCATTATAATGCTATAAAATCTGGCTGGAAAATCAATTTTATTGTCATTTTCGACTAATATCGTGTTGAAATAACTGTGTTGCATAAATAAGTTTGATATATTCTATTGGGGCGCTATGGGCATTATAATGCTATAAAATCTGGCTGGAAAATCAATTTTATTGTCATTTTCGACTAATATCGTGTTGAAATAACTGTGTTGCATAAATAAGTTTGATATATTCTATTGGGGCGCTATGGGCATTATAATGCTATAAAATCTGGCTGGAAAATCAATTTTATTGTCATTCTCGATTAATATCGTAGTGAGCAAACCCCCTTCCCTAAAAAAGGAGGAAGGATTCTGTTGAAATGCTGTAGCCACTGCAATTCCATAGAATCTGCCTGAGAAATTCGATTTTATTGACATTTTCGACTAATCTCGTGGTGACCTAGCTTTCTTGCATATATAAGAAGGAAAGCTTCTACTGGCGTGCTATAGCCATTGCAAAGCTATAGTATCTGCCTGGAAAATTCAATTTTAATGACATATTCGGCTAATAACGTAATGACATTGCTTTCTTGGATATATAAGGAGGAAAGATTCTACCGGCCTGCTGTAGCTATTGCAATGCTATAGAGTCTGGCTGGAAAAGTCAATATAATTGACGTTTTCGACTAATTTCGGGGTGACCTAACTTTGTTGCATAAATAAGGACGATAGATACTATTGGCGTGATATAGCCATTGTAATGCTATAGAATCTGGCTGGATAATTCAATATTATCGTCGTTTCCGACTAATATCGTGGTGGGCTGACTTTCGTGCATAAATTAGGAGGAAAGATGCTAGTGACGTGCTATAGCCATTGCAATGATATAGAATATGGCGGAAAACAAATTTTTATTGTCATTTTCGACTATTATCGTGGTGAACTAACTGTATTTCATAAATAAAGAGGAAGGATTCTATTGGCGAGCCATAGCCATTGCAATGTTATGGAATATTGCTGGAAAATACAAATTTATTGACATTTTCGACTAATATCGTGGTGAACAAACCTACTTGTAAAATAGGTATGAAACATTCTATTGGCGTGCCATAGACATTGGAATGCTATAGTATCTTGCCGGAAAACACAATTTTATTGACATTTTCGACTAATATCGAGGTGATCTGGATTTCTTGCATATATAAGGAGGACAGCTTCTACTGTCGTGCTATAGCCATTGCATAGCTATAGTATCTGTCTGGAAAATTGCATTTTAATGACATTTTCGACTAATAGCGTAATGACATAGCTTTCTTGGATATATAAGGAGGAAAGATTCTACCGGCCTGTTGTAGCTATTGCAATGCTATAGAATCTGCCTGGAAAACTCAATTTTATTGACGTTTTCGACTAATTTTGTGGTGACCTTACTTTCTTCAATAAATAAGTACGATAGATACAATTGGCGTGATATAGCCCTTGAAATGCCATAGAACCTAGCTGGAAAAATCAATATTATTGACATTTTCGACTAATAGCGTAATGACATAGCTTTCTTGGATATATAAGGAGGAAAGATACTAGTGACATACTATAGCCATTGCAATGACAAAGAATCTGGCGGAAAACAATTTTTTATTGACATTTTCGACTATTATCGTGGTGAACTAACTGTATTGCGTAAATAAAGAGGAAGGATTCTATTGGCGAGCCATAGCCATTGCAAAGTTATAGAATATTGCTGGAAAATACAAATTTATTGGTATTTTCGACTAATATCGTGGTGAGCAAACCTACTTGTATAAATAGGTATGAAACATTCTATTGGCGTGCCATAGACATTGGAATGCTGTAGAATCTTGCTGGAAAATACAATTTTATTGACATTTTCGACTCATATCGAGGTGACCTGGGTTTCTTGGATATATAAGGAGGAAAGATTCTACTGGCGTGCTGTAGCTATTGCCATGATGTAGAACCTGGCTGGAAAATTC
>NW_016911878.1:0-1171 GCF_001483705.2 Eufriesea mexicana | reverse complement strand
TTATTCTCTGGCAAGTAGACGGCTGTACTAGCCATTGGATTGAAGGCGTTAGGATATCAATTCACCAAGCTATAACAGGTTAAAGATTTTGAAAGGACCGATTGTCTGGGAAGTAGATGGCAGTACTTTCCATTGGATTGAAGGCGTTTGGCGGTCTATTCACCAAGCCACAACAGATTATAGATTTTGAATAGACTTATTCCCTGTCAAGAAGGTGGCTGTACTTGCCATTAGATAGAAGGCGTTAGGCGATCTATTCACCAAGCTATAACAGGTTATATATTTTGAATAGACCTATTCTCTGGCAAGTAGATGGCTGTACTTGCCATCGGTTTGAAGGCGTTGGGCGATCTATTCTCCATTCTATAACAGGTTATAGATTTTGAATTGACCTATTCTCTGGAAAGTAGATGGCTGTACTTGCCATTGGATTGAAGGCGTTAGGCGATCTATTCACCAAGCTATAACAGGTTATAGATTATGAATATACCTATTCTCTGGCAAGTAGATGGCTGTACTTGCCATTGGATTGAAGGCGTTAGGCGATCTATTCACCATGCTATAGCAGGCTATAGATTTTGAATAGACCTATTCTCTGAAAAGTAGATGGCTGTACTTGCCATTGGATTGAAGGCGTTAGGCGATCTAATCACCAAGCTATGACAGCTTATAGATTTTGAATAGACTTATTCTCTGGCAAGTAGACGGATGTACTTGCCATTGGATTGAAGGCGTTAGGCGATCTATTCACCAATCTATAACAGGTAACAGATTTTGAATAGACCAATTCTCTGGAAAGTAGACGGCTGTACTTGCCATTGGTTGAAGACGTTAGGCCATCTATTCTCCAAGCTACAACAGATTATAGATCTTGAATAGGCCAATTAACTGGCAAGTAGATGGCTGCACTTGCCATCGGATTGAAGGCGTTAGGCCATGTATTCACCAAGCAATAACAGATTATAGATCTTGATATACCTATTTCCTGGAAAGTAGATGTCTGTACTTGCCATTGGATTGAAGGCGGAAGGGGATCTATTTAACAAGCTACAGCAGATTATAGATATTGAATAGGCCTATTCTCTGCCAAGTAGACGGCTGTACTTGGCATTGGATTGAAGGCGTTAGGCGATCTATTCACCAAGCTATGACAGCTTATAGATTTTGAATA